>NW_028301539.1:11437500-11452500 GCF_042242905.1 Orbicella faveolata
TTTACCGGTGTTGCCAGATTTGGTCAAAGGATACAATGCATCGTACCATCACACCATCGGTATGGCACCTAACCAAGTGAATTTCAAGAATGAAAAAGAAGTGTGGGATCGCATGTACGGTAAACGTCTGTCCAGAAAACCGCAGAAAGGGTCATTGAAAGTAAAGGATAGCGTGAGACTGAGTAAGAAATTCCGACAGTTTAAGAAAGGGTATTTACCAGGATGGACCGAAGAAGTATTTGTCGGGCAACGTGTCATACCTGGTGTGGTTCCCACTTACAGAGTTTCTGCAGAACCAAAGCAATCATTTCAAGATTCGATTACCCCACCCCATCAGGTTGCAAGGATCGAGTTAGAAAGTGGGATAAATTAGCATCTCGCTACCAGATGTGAAAGTTCATCTCCCCAACTTGGTCCATGGTAATGACATCCTGTTTACCATGGATTGGATCCTGAAATACCCTTCTGGTGTGTTAAAGTTTGGTAGAGCCTACTATGATCCAAAAGATCTTGGAGCCATGGTACAGTACATTGATGGTGTTGGTTTCATGAAAAGTATGGTGACTTTTCTCGAACAGAGGCGCATCTTAAATTACCAAGGACCCCATCTCGGTAGCAGCTATAAGGCATCCGATGGAAAGAGAATGTACGTGAAATTTCGTTGGGATGGAGATGATCTGCTAACGGATAACAAACCCACACACGTGCGCTCCAATTACTCACCAGCATTGAAGATCAATAAAATGTTGGCCTTAAAGATGGGATGGTTGAAGGAGAGCAGCCCTGAAAATTATGACTTGGGACCCAATTTACGTCAAGAGTTTTTTACCGACATGGTACCCAATTTAGAAACGATGACACACGATCTGAAAAGCAACAGGTGTGAGCCTGTGTTTTGGCTGATAGCAGAAGACCTTTTTCATCTGAGTGTTACTTGCAATTGGCACTTCATGAACCTCAACAAAGCCTTTCAAAATGGGGTGGGCTTGACGTCACGTTCCTTGTTTATCTATTCTGATGTGGGAGGAAGTTCTGTGGTGGGAAATCAAGTCACGGATCTCTTGCGAGAGGTCAATTATTGACGCACAGGGGATGGAAGTCATTACTTTGAACCGCTCCACATTCAATATATTCCGTTGCACAAGGTCCAGTTGGACATTATTGAGACGCAAGTATTGGAGACCACAGGTGAATTGACCGAATTTGGTGAAGGAAACACGATTCTCACCCTTCACTTCAAACGAGCACGAAAGGTGGAAGTTTAACACGATTGAAACCTGACCCACAAGGTGGAGGTGGCTTCGTTCATGAACTGCTCAAAGCAAGTGTTAGAGGAGGTCTGAAAGGGTTAAAAAGCAGTCGCAGCGTTTGAGATCGCATTCGAAAGGCGAAAGAGGGTGCGAAACGGAGTGTTAAACAAGCAGTGAAATGTAAAGCTTACGAAGTCCTAGACAGAAACATCAAGTGAAAATTCAACGACATCTTTGGCGAATAATGAATCCCATCTACTCCAGAGGCTCGAGACTCGTCAAATCTAGAAAGGGGTTGTCAACGTTGGTGTGAGTAACATGAGGCAACTGGTCAGAGAAGAGTACCCTTATGAGACCCTGGAGCTAGTGCACAATGACGGTACCCAAGATCTGAGAGGTTACTATTGATTCTTACAAGCCACAGGATGTTTGTACAAACATCAAGGTAACATGGTCAGAAGCAAAGACTGGGGTCAAGGCAAGAATTGCACACTGTTTGTATTTGACAATGCAGCCAATGGATGTTTGGACAGTCCGGTGTTGAACCCCAAGCAGTCAGGAGAGTTACAGATCGTGCTGAACTTCGGTGTCGCACCAGGTAACAACATCACAGTCATCTTGTATGGAGAGTTCGAAAACCTCTTGGAAATAGACAAGAACAGAGCCGTGTTGTACGACATTTACCAACGCTAATGGAAAAAGTACCTCTGAATAACGTGCAACTGGATCATTTGGCGAAAGCGGATGCCATTTTGAAACCTTACTTTTATGGAATGGTGGCTTGTGATCGATTACCACGTTGACCGATCAAGAAAGAACCTTGTGGGTACATTGTAAACACAGATCCACATGATAGACCGGGCCGACACTGGCTGGCGCTTTAGACCCATAGTGGGAATGTGTGTGAGGTGATGGACAGCAACGCTCTACCTTTAGAGACTTACAAGTCAACACAGCTTCTGCAAGACTGGTTAAAAAGTCAATGGAAACATGTCAATTACAATGCAGTCTGCAATCGATTTACAGTAAAAGCTGTGGTGATTACGCCTTGTTCTATTTAAAAGACAGAGCAAGAGGTCAAAGCATGAACGAGTTCTTGAGGTGTTTCTCAAAACATGATTATGTAGACAACGATCACAAAATAGGCCAGATGTTAAAGAAGTTGATCGAGAAAGAGTTAGAATGGGGTAAAGTGTGTAAAGTGAAACATCACCAAGACACCTCTCGTTGCGGTGTGAGATATTTAGTGTAATGATTGTTGGTTTGACATTAAAATACGATTGAAAACATTCATTTTCCGTTTGATGATCTTGTAGTACAATGGTTAGTATTCTCGACTGTCACTCGAGAGATTAGGGCTCCATTCCCCGTTGGGTGGAATTTTTCCTTTCCATGCGGTATCAAAAGTAGCATGCCCATGGCATTTGGTCATTTGGACTCTGGAACGATGCAAGTCTTTTCGATTTCACACCCCTTCCAGTCTGTTGGTGGTGGGTCCTTCAGGGTGTGGCAAGACTGTGTTTACCACCAAACTTTTACTGAACAACCTCGATTTGTTTCATACCCCACCCTCCCAAATACATTATTGTTACGGAGTGTGGCAAGACAGGTTTCAGCCCATGAAAGAACAGGGGGTCAAGTTTCACAAAGGCGTTCCCAACACAGATCAATTGAAAACATGGTTCCTAAAGGCAGATTACTCGTGTTGGACGATCTAATGGCTGAAGGAGGGAACGATAAACGAGTGTTGGATCGGTTCACCAAACATTCTGACCATCAGAACGTCACCGTGCTCTACTTGTGCCAAGACATGTTCCCACCGGGGAAATATGCCAAGAGTATTTCCAGAAACGCCCACTATGTCGTAGCCTTCAAGAATCCACGAGATCAATTAGGCATGAGAAATTTACTGTTACAGGCATTTCCCACCCAATGGCAAGATTTACAAGACACGTTTCAACGTTTGACAGAACGTCCATTCGGATACATGGTCTTAGATTTACATCCAGGCAGTTCGGACGATCAAAGGATTCTCAGCCACCTTTTAAAGGATGAAGGATGTATGAGATGTCACAAATTCATTGAGACATTGTGATGAGTTCTTCCCAAGATTCAATCACTACCATATCTCTAATGAACGAATCCAAGAAAAGCGCCCAGTTGGTAAACAAAGATTTGTTGTACCGATTGGATGGGTTGTTTGCCTTTTACCACCGTCAGTGGTGGTGTCATCGCCAGATGTTTTACCACTTTAAGTGGTGCCACGGTTGTTTGAACGCTTTGGCATTGATCATCGTGGCAGCAGACATTGTCGTAGGATCCATCTCTGATTACCTGTTTAACTGTCGCTGGAACTGTGATTAAGGGGTGGAGCAATTTCAAAAAGTTTTCGTTCAAAATCGGCATGTGTCGCTTTGCCTACACCACTTACAACAAAACATTGATCGAATTGAGAACCTACATGCGAGGACTTCCGATGGAGGAGTTTGAGGGATTTTTAATCAAGATGCAAACCTTGGATGACACAATCACTGATTTCACACCCCCAGTATCTGACAAGCGCGTGCAAGAATACGAACAACGATTTCGCTACGACCACGTCAATAAAAGCGGGAGCACTTATGTGTGAGTGGTAGTATGTGTCATGAAGAGCAAACGAACAGTTCGTAAAAAACCAAGGAGATGTAGGAGGACACAAAATGGGGGATTGTTACCATAGGCAGCTCTCATTCCAGCTTTAGTAGCAGCAGGCAAGGTGGCGGCTCTAGGAGGAATCTCTGGTGCAGCTGGTTACGGTGTGAAAAAGGGTTTGGAAGTTGCTTCGTGTAAATGTCGATGATGAAAAATAAACCAAAGACCAAGAAAAGAAGTAAACAGCGAGGTGGAGCACAGGCACGACGTAAACATAGATTGGTTGACAAGATCGCTGAAGGAGCTAGTATGTTCTTATCGGGACCCTCACCTACCTTTGCTATGCTGGCTTTGAAATTAGCAGGTCAGGCAGCAAAAGGAATCAGAGACAATGTGAATCACTATAACAAGAGACAACGTGGAGGTGCACTGTTTACTGTTCTCAAGAATGCAGCCAAGATCGGGTACAAGCTCGGAAAGGACAAACGGTATAAGAGAATGGGTGTAAAGGGTGTCACAGGCAGTTACAACAGACGTCCTGCACCTTGGGAAGTATGATTCGATTACGCAGACAACGCTCTTTCTTGGAAGCTATTCTCCAAGAGGCCAATCGGAACAGGAGACAGGAGATGTTAGAACGTGCTAATGCAGATCAAATCAATGCTGTAAGCGAAATGGTTCCCAATCTATTACAAAAGAGAATTCCTGTTCACCCAATCACCATGGCGAAACTGCATCGCTATAAGACAACGCTACGCGAGGTGGGGAAATGCAGAAACTCGGTCAAGAGGCGAAGAGAACATCTCCAAAAACAAAAAGGTAGCGCATTCTGGCAAGGTTTGAACGACGTGTTCCAAGCATGTCGATGTTAAACACCAGAGATGCCCACGGTTATCCACTGCAAGGTTACGACTTCGTCCCCAAACTCAAAGACACCTTGAGCGAATTGGTCAGGTTATTACAACAAGCCAACGAAAGAGAAGACGCCCTGAAACGTGATGTGGAACATTGGCATTGAGCTTACAACGCCCTCCTTCAAGAGCATATGGCATTTAAGTACAAGGATCTGTGTTCAGCTTGCAAACGACACCGCGACGAGACCGAAGCAGGTGAGACCATCCTGTTGTGTAAGGAGTGTTCTACAGTAGAAGAAACAAAATGTAGCCTGGAGCTGAAACTAGAAAAGGTTCATCAAGAGGTTCGTTACTGGGAAGACTGCTACGAAACGTTACTCCAACAACATTTCGAGGATGACAGAAGAGGTCATGATGGTACCCACAAAAGAGTTTGACCAATTGGTTCAGTATTACAAAGGAGAAATCACTGACAATGCCTTGTTGAACAAAGCGGGTTGATTGGCCGCCAAAAGTCACGTGATACTCCTTGATAAATTGATTCCAGATTCGATCGCCATCAAGAAAATTAAACCTCTAGCTCGTCAGAGAGGTCGTTTAACCAAACGTATCAGACAAATTGGTCCTTTGTCGAGCAATAGTGCTGATGTCGGTGAAGAGCAAGATGGGGAGGAAGGAGATTTGGTGAAGGGTCCGTTGGAAACCATGTTCAAACAATTGATTAAGAACGCTTCTCGAGGTACAAAAACACCAAAGATCAAGGAAGAAGCTACACCGTCTACGTCAGGTGTTAAAAAAAGCAACCCGCTGCTAAAACACCCATTCCACCACCTGACTCGGATCTGAAACGCTCCTAAGAAAGGCTGACATTCTCCTGGGTAAAGACAAGCGCAAAGGCAAGGGCAAACGTCAAAACGAGGCCGAAAGTTTAAAACCTACGAGTGGTTGGGAAGACTGGGCCAAAGGAAAGAAACTGAGAAGAAATCTAAAACATGATTATGACTCGGACTAAGACCCATACGTGCAAGTATCGCCAACATGGACGTGGTTTTGACATTCAAAAATTGCTAGGCAAGACGGGGATTGAATTTCACTGGCCTGGGTACCAGTACATGGGGCCTGGGACCAAGTTGGCAAAGAGACTGGAACGAGGAGACCCAGGCATCAACCGACTGGACAAGATTGCCAAACAACACAACATTGATTACAGTCATGCTAAGAATTTGCAAGACAAGTGGAAAGCAGATACAAAGATGATCAAGGCCATAATGAGGTTACCCGGCAACAAAATAGTGACTGAAAAGATTGTGAAAAGAATCATGCAGGTGAAGAAAAAGTTAAAATTGTAATCGATTCTCCCTTCGGAGTTCATGTTGTTATTCAATAAAAGTTGACAAATGAAGTATCAGACTGTGTTCGTTTTAAAGCAAAGTTTAGTATTAAACTCATGATTACAATGTGTATGCTCTATTTTAGAAACCAGGCTTTTTACTTGGTCAACACGGAAACAAGATTAATGACATCAAAGGGGGCGGGGCTTCTGGTAACCATGGATACGTCAAACTCGAGAAAACAATAGAACTCCTTTCCATAACTACCTTTTCATTTGCATCACAATACCTGTCAAATCTGTACTGGACTAGCCCATACCACTACTGGTATGTCTTATTAAAATAGCCCACTCTCACATCTGCAAATACATACGTCTGCCCTTCTTTGACTGTCTCTATCACTTCCTCCCAAATGGTAGCAGGAATGACAGCAGTTCCATCAGTTACAACGAGCTCGCACTTCTTCACTTCTTTCTCATTGGAACGTGAGGTAACAGTCGTTGTCTGGCCTTTTGAAATGAGTTTGGCTTTCACCGAGACAATGTCGCCAACATTTGAGTGCTCCACTATGCGCTGAATGGAAGGATCTTTCGTAGTTTGCTGTTTCCAGCGGAATGACAAGATTTTGGCCTCTTGCAGTTGTGAAAAGTTATACAACTTATATTCTTCAACATCAGGTTGAAATCTGCTCTTTTGTGGACTTACAGTGAATAATCGCACAGGCGTTTTGGACTTCTCTTGATCTTTCAACCTCTTCTGTTTGTCTGGTGAAAAGCAAACGACCCCACTAACATCTTCCTTTTCTTGAATTTTGAAGTTGAAATATCTGTTACCAGAACTCGGGTTTCTTATCTCTGAAACGGCACGGATATATCCCTCTATGTCTTTATATTTTTGCTTGGTTGGAGAGCCAGGACTGGACATCTAGCTGCCATTGTGTTTCAAATGGCGTACTTATTTTGACTGCCTGATCTACGAAATGCTCTTTATAAAGGAGCTTATGCCAACCTTGAACAAACAGTCAGATTCGATCCGTGCAAAGTTATTTATATAGGTTTTTTAAATAGTATTTTATTATTTTAACACTTACATTTTAGCACTTGTATTTACATATTTTATTGTTTGACATTCTCATGCCCTAATTTGTACTTATATATGTATATTTCATTCCTTTGTTCTTCAACTTGAAAGTGATCTCAGAGGGATCGAAATGTCGTTTTTTACCGCTAGTTTTTATTCTGAAATCTTTATTTTCTCCATCTTATTCAGGCTACGATCACTTAGCACAGCGGGTAGTAGACAAGTCCGCATTGGAAAGTAACTGTGATCGACTCCGGGTACATGTAGATTTTTTTTCCTTTCCTTTTTCAATGTTTTTAGCAATACAATAAATAAATGCTCTGTGTTTATATCATTTCACTCGACTTCCATTTCTGTAAAGTCCATACGAAGTCTGCATCCAGTGAGAACTTGTGCTGCTCATCAATTTTACGATTCTGGATGTTCTCATTTTCAGTGGCCGAGTCTTCTTTAACTTATATCTTTTAATTTAGACCTTTAAAACAGCTTATTTTAATTAAAGATGGATAGCAATTTAAAAGTAAGCCACAAGCGTACCTCATTTGCATAATGTTTACAGCCCAGCGAGTCAGCGACACATGTCCCAATAACTCACAATAACTTGTGTTGTGCATGCACAATTCACAAGTTAAAAAGGGAAGCCTTGGAGCCATGACTGGCTCATACAGCTGTAGCTGCTGGCAGCTTATCCTGGTTTCTACAGCATGAAGTGGCTAGGAGTATTTCTACTCCCTCTGGGTGGGATGCTAGTCCATCACAATTCACTTCCCGTGCAATTTGTTAGGTTTCCCAACAATTTGCCAGTACCCATTTATACTCCTGGGTGGAGAGAGGCATTGTAAGAGTTAGGTGTCTTGCCCAAGAACACAACACAATGTCCCCAGCCAGAGTTGAATCCCAGACCAGAGTCAAGCACGCTAACTATGTGGCCACCGTGCCCACCACAGATAGATAATTAAATGGCCCTTATTTATACAGAATATTTTATACCTGCAATATGTTCCCACCCAAGAAAAGCATATCATCTTTGGATGCCAAAAGTTGAGAGTTGCATGATAACCTTCTAGACAGCTAGGCTGTACATCATTCTTCAGCTTTTTTGTCATTCATGAGCTGGGTATTGGTGAGTATACCTGCAACTCTCTCATATATCTTTGAACCTAAAAAAACAAAGATACAGGTTAATGTTACTTGTTTTCCTGTTAATTGTGCTTCAAAATTTCTCCCATGCACAGATGAGCCTGTTCAAAGGAATGTTGAAATGTTGTAAAAGATTTGTTCTATCACCATAGTGATAAATTAAAAAATGTACTCACCAATCTTCATCCACTTGCGTGGTGCAATATCATCATCATGAGCACACTCCTTAAACAAGCTGTCAGGATGGTCTTTATGTTTTCTGCCCATGTCTCATAAAAGACCGCCACTTGGTTATGGCCATTTTCTGGAATCCCTGGGTAGACAGGTCGCACAGCAGTACAGATGATTCTAAACTCCTTTATTCATTCTTTAATGAGCTCTTTCTCCTTGCTCACTTTTAGCAATTTTTTTGACAATGGACCTAACAACACGCCAGATGTCATAGAGGTGGGCTGTATTAGTTTGGCTTTCCCGATCCATTTGGCAGTACCACGGTGGTTGTAAGATAGAAATACAGTAATTGCAACACCGGCACTACTCAAGAAAGATAAGGAGTGTTTGCACCCAGCAATTCCATATCCTGGCTACTACCTGTCTGGTTGGCCTAAACAATCCCCCCCCCCCCCCAAAAAAAAAAAAACGAAAACAGAAAACAGTAATATAGATTTTTGGTAAAGTTTTTGAATCAAGAGTGTCTTGTAAAGTTGCCCCTAAAACATAGTAAATGTCCTAATTACCACAACAGCTAATGTGTGTAAATAATTTAGCAGGAAACCATTCAGGAACAAAGTTGAGCAAATAAAGCAACAGCACTTCTGATGATGATGGAAAGCTAAGTACATGCATAAAGAAAGCAAGGGAGAATATACATATTTATAATCCATCAAATATTTTCACTGGCACGCAATTGGTCTAAAGACGTCACATGACCGAATATTCCCCAGCTAATACCCGAGAGATATTCCCCGATTTTCAAAACTGACTTCAAGTCTCGCATTAAGATTAATGTCAGAATGGGAGAACGGTTTGCTTTTGTAACAGAAGAAGAGATAAACGTGCTGGTTGATAAAGCGATACCAGAAAACAACAAAAAATCCACTTCATACACTGTTAACGCTTTTGACGGTAAGCTGTTTGTAAACGTTTCGTCTAATTTGTAACTTTACACAATTTTTAAATACACAAGTTCGTTGTGAGATTTTCAGTGCTTGGTTTCACCCAAGTTTCACTCTGTTCAACAGTCCTTGAATTAAAAATGTGACAGACAAACACATGCAAAAAGACATGAACTCCCGATTGGCTCCGACAAAATTAGTACCATTGTCAGAATAAATGTCTGATGTTGGTCCACATCTTGCTATGAATCTTCTCTACGTTGATAAATGAATCAGTCTCCAGCGACTTAACCACCTCAAGGTGGACAGCTCTGGTAACTAAGCATGTAAAGAGACATCCATAGCGTTTTTCTTGCTTACACAAGTGCTTGACCATAATTGGCCCCAAATAATCCACACCAACTTTTGAAAAGGGTGCAGCTACTCGCAACCGATCTTTTGGGAGGCTTGCCATCAAAGGAGGTTGTGGATTGATTCTTCTTCTCTTGCATAATGAGCAGTCGGTAAGGACCTTTCTCACAGTACACCTAGAATGCAGTATCCAATGCAACAATTTGAGGTCATTCCGAACATGCTCTGTGCCTTCATGGTTAAGCTTCTTGTGGCCATGCATGATCACAAGACGACACAACTGATGATCTTGAGGAATAATCATCGGATGCTTGACATCATAACATATTGCTGCTTGGTCAATTCTCCTGCCAACTCGGAGAATGTCGCTTTCATCCAAGAGAGGGGTCAACATCTTCAAGCAACTTTTTATCCCAACAGGTTTTCCATCAGTTAAAATGCAGAGGTCAGCTGGGAATGCCTCTCTTCGAGCTGACTTGATCCACATCAATTTTGCTTCCCTAATTTCTTGAACCTCCAATGGGCCAATCTTCATTTCCATTTTCTCATTTCTTCCCCTGCAATTCTGAATGAATCGCTTCTCGAGACAAGTTGAGACGAGACAAGTTGATAAACTGATGGTTGAGTTTCCAACCATCTACAGCTGATATGATGGTTTCAGTTGGTACATTATAAGTCCGGGAGCAAACTTTGACCTTGGAATATCTTCAGGCTCCTGATCTTCTGACAGTAGAAGATATGCTGTTCCCTTGAACCAGCAACAGTTTGGAGTAATTGTATCTGCTTCCAGGCCACGACTGCCATCATTTGGAGGATTGAGTTTACCAGGGCAGTGACACCATTGTTGCGGCTCTGAAGAATCAAAGATTTCGGAAAGCCTGTTGGCAGTGAAAGCAACATGTCGCTTTCACTCCAAGAATATGGCCAATAACAGCACTGCTGTTACTCCAACAATAGGTAGAAGACACCTCATAGTCATGTTCTTTCTGGATCATACACACTAACTGTGCACTCATAGCCGCTGCTCCCAATTCCAGTCTTGGTATACTTAGAGGTTTCACAGGTGCAACACGGGTATTTGCAGCTACAAAGGCGCACTGTCTCTCTCTACCTGGATACTCAAATCAAAAGTATGCAACAGTGCAGAATGCTTTCTCGCTTGCATCACCAAACAGGTGCAGCTAAATGGAGGTGGGAGAAACCATAACAAGGCGATAGAACGGTGAAACTGAGAATTCCGCTAGACTGTAGTTCCTTCTTCCAAACAGACCATTGTTGCTGAATTTCTTGCGGAACTTTCTCATCCCAGCCTTGGTGAAGTGTCCATAGCGACTGAAGAAATGTCTTTGCCCGGACAATGAATGGGGCCAAAAAGCTTTCCATCGTGCAGCTTGATCTTGAATAAGAAGGCAATCTTCTGGACATCCCAAATCACTCCCAGCGCTCTCTCAGTAGGTAAGGTACCTTCTTCTCCAATGGTTCGCACTGACTGTGCTTGCAGTTCTGCAGGGATTGCGTTAAGCAAATCTTTGTCATTTGATATCCATTTAGTCAGTCTGAATCCACCTAGTGAGAGTAAATTCACTAGTCCAGCTTGAAGGCTGCGTGCTTCCAATAGGGATGGGACTGATTTAAATAAATCGTCCATATAAAAGTTCCTCTCCACTACTTCCGCTCCAAAGGGAAAGGAATCCTTATTGTCTTGAGCTGTTCATCGCAGTGCATAATAAGAACATGTCGGGGAACACTTAGCACCAAAGATGTGCCTACACGTCCACCTTGTCCTCCAGTGTTCTCCATACAAACCGCAATGCAGATTGGTTTAATCGCCACTTGGTTTAACATGGCTTCAATGTCAGCAGACGACTATCAACTCTTGATAAAAACGCATTAGTATACCAACTAATGAGTTCAAAAGATGGTAATTCAAGAAATGTCTTGATATTTGGCTGCATTAGTATACCAACTAATGAGTTCAAAAGATCTGGTCCTGGCAAAAGATGGTAATTCAAGAAATGTCTTGATATTTGGCTGCTGCATTGCTAACTCGATGTACTTTCCCAGGTTTGTGAGGATTGAGCACTGGGTAATGATGTGGATACCATACACGGGGGGTAGGCTCTGAGAATTCTTGTTCAGATTGCTTCTTCCGATCAACTTTACAAGTTGTTCTCTCATGGGACTCCAAAATCAGCTTGTCTTCTTTCAGTTGCCATTCATCGATGTCATAGTTGCATCCAAACGATTCTGTCTTCCACCAAGTTTTTACCAGTTCATTCAGCTCTTCAGTTGAAGCCACATTAATGAAACATACATATTCTGAATCGCAAGAATATCTTGAATTAAATTAATCTGTAGTGTCATTGCACACGTACGTGCAAGTTCATTGGTTACTTTTAAAAACTTCCCTTTCTTTCCCAGTGTGGTAAGACCTAGCTTTTGCATTGCTTTATCACTTCTTACAGTCGGATACAAGAATTCTTCCATCTATTTCTTCGTCTTCGAGCTTCTGCACTATAGCTTCACTCGCAAAGGTTTGAACTGCTCAATCTTTTACATCTGCAACACACCACCCTATAAAGAGAAACAACAATTACAACATATCAAGACCGAGTTTTTGAATGCAAATTGCAAATAAAGAAAGAAAACTGAACATGTGCGTCACAGTTTTCAACCTGATACGTCTTCGCCTTTACTGCCACTTCGGCTAACATCAGAGCTCCACATGTCTCAAAGAACTGCATTTTCCCGCTTCAGCTCTGCAGGGAGAGGTAACTTTCTTTTCACAGATTGAGAAAGCAGTGTAATTGATTCATCAGTGCTCACGGAATCCATGTCTTGGCTTGGTTCATATAAATTTAAAACCATTTCTGGAGGTCCACTGAGAACTGGTTTAACAGGCATATTCCTCGTAAAACCTATTCCCTCATTACTCACCATCTTATCTGCAAATGACACTGAACATCAATGCGGGAAAATGAAATGAAATTTTTCATAAAATAAAAAGTTTGCCTGCAACAGTTCTGTGTCATCTCCATGCTGTTTGTTTTAGGAAAGCGGGCCTCTGTAAACATTGTCACATCAACAAACTTGACCTACTTGTGCAATTGGCGCTCAGTTTTACCGATCGATGCGCAGGCTTGAAAATCAAAGTTGCTAAAACAAAGTTTACGAGTCTGTGTTTAAGGAATTGCTTGAGAGGTAATCCCTTTTTTCCTTGTGTGATGCAATCACTTTTTTTGTTGAAAATAGCTGATTAAACTGTCGGATCATTGAATCTATCATCAATATGAGTTTAGCTTATTTACATATGCTTTTTCAGCAATGTCATTCATGCCAGTTCATGTCAAAAATTGACTGCTTCGCATTTTACTATCTCAAATTTTCGTTTGGTTACCTTGAAATTTGCTACTTTGAATTTCGATGTCTCAAATTTTTGAGAAAGAACGTGATTTTTTTGCTTAGAGCCCTATGAAACGTCTTTCGAAAATTCAATGACTTTGTGGAAAATTTGCGAGAACAAAGGATTAATTTCAATGAATTTCGTTTGCATGACTTTTGCACAATACTGTAAAAACAGCATTTGGAATTTAACACTAGCTTTTGCAATGCAATAATTGATAACTCTATGGAGTAAGCTTAAGGTTTTCTGAATGTATGAAGGAGTTTAAAACAAAATTCATGGCTGTAACAGGCCATCAGCCAGCTAGTTTTTGAACAAGCTGGTAGATGCCATCATGGTTTTGAAGTTGTCACATTGTGTATAGTGCGTTGTAGTGTCCACTTTGTAGTTTTGCCTCACCCTGCTATGTAACAATGATGTTTTCATGTTGCAAGGAAAATTGAGCATGTTGAAATTTTAAAATGAGCAGTTTTGCTGACATGAACGGATCAAACCAAAACAATCGTAGAAAGCTTGGATTTCAGTATTTAATTATCAACCATATAAAGCTACTAAAATACAACAAAGCGTGAATGTTTGAGGTTAAAAAAATAAAAGAGAAATATCATAAGGCTGCAGGCGAAATGCAAAATAACAACGTTCATTTGTGCGAGCTTTTCCACATGAAAATATGCTTAGAAAGGAGCATACATTGTATCTGAACATCTTAATCCTACATTGGATTTACAAAATCATTGGAACATTGCCATTTGGCCATGAAGCCAAAATGGACTTTAAGCATCACATGTTTTTTCTCAAGGTTAAACATTAATCTGAAAACGTCTATAACAAATAAATCAGTTTGATTAAGGTAACTTCACATCCCCTCTCCCCTGCAAAAATAATCCCATTCTATTCAGCAAAGCCTTCAGCAGGATGAATCACGCAAATCTTGGTAACTGGACACATGTACGTTCCTGAGGCAGTCTTAACTTGCACGTTTCGCACCAAACCATGAGCATAGAAAGTGATCAAGAAAATTTAACCTGTCCCTAGAACACACCCATGCAGGCCTTGTTCTCCAACTGCAAATTAATGAATTTCAACACTTTTCTTATCAAAATGACAAAAAACGAACTACTGACAGTTACAGTTGTTAAGGATCAGTTAACCAAGATTTAGTATTCTTCGTAAAGAACCTGAAAACAAAGAATAATTTGTTCAGCTTCTCAATCAGTGATGTAAAGTAATTTAGTCATGCTCGTTTTAAACACTGGCAATCACAGAGAAGTAGTTGCAGTTTGGTAATATTACACTGATTCAGTTCCTTAGTGACTCGGAGTCCAAATTTAAACAAGCTCATAGTTAGTTCCTTATTCAATTGAAATAATTTTCATCTTGTTTTGTGCTGTGACTTCCTCTTCATATTGAACAAAAGAAGTACAATAGTATTAATTAATCAGGGCATTAAAAAACAACTGCTAATATATTTATTGTTCCCCATTCTTTAATGATTTAAACACCAGTTCAGCTAGCCATGAAGCTTAAAGCCCCTGATATTTGTATATTACCTGTATGCCAGCCTATTATTTCATTTTAATAATAAATTACAGTGTAGGTTTTCACCCCTATATAAAAAAAGATTAAATTTGCACAAAAGTTGTTGGAAATAATGGCAACTAACCTTTGGAAGTTGGCTACTAACTGAAAGTATCTAGGAGCTACATGGCTCCTGGAATTAGAAGTTAATTTTGTGCCCAGCAGCTGTACCATGGGTACTTTGAGCTAATTCCCATTGTCGTTTTTGAAATTGCATGATCATAATTTAATTTTGTTTTGTAATGAAAAATATTCCAGTTTGCTCAT
>NW_028301539.1:11460000-11597500 GCF_042242905.1 Orbicella faveolata
TTAAAGATTCTCACAGCTATTGATGATACTGATGATATTATTATTATTATTATTATTAAAGGTCAGACACCCAACACCTGGAGAAGCAGAGTGAACTAATAAAAGTCGGACAACACATTTTAAGGCCTCCTAGGAATTTCCCTAATGTCAGGGATTTGATAGACAGCATTTACTGGCAAGCAAGAAGGTCATAATCTTCATCCCTTATATGCGACCAAGTAAATCAGAGCTGACGATAATTTTACTAATTTTCTTAGGAGGACTGTTTTTCAACCATGAACCAGAACTGTAAATGAAGAGGCTAGTCATAAAAGGGGATAAGTGACGATTTTGGTTGCTTTTCGTTTTTCTTGTTCCAAATTAGCTGAATTTTTGCATGTGGTCTTCAATGTAATAGAAAAACGTGTTCCTGTATTTTTGCCGCTGGTTTTTGCTTCGCTTTATAAGGACGCAGCTAGGAAAACCGAGTGGTTTTTTGCATACGCAATATCCTGAAAACGGAGCAAGGTTTAGCGCAAAAACTACGGGACATTGCTAAACATACCTAAACAAAACTCTATGCGAAATTTGGAGCGTTTTCGACAAAGTTCACTTTTGATTAAAATACCTAACGCCCTTTTCCCGCCGAGGCTGCAAATAAACGAAGCCGGGCCTTTGTTATGATAAACAGAGCCGATCCTTTGTTATAATAGCCAAGCCAAGCCTTTGTTATAAGTCGAAGTCTCGCCTCGGTTTATCATAACAAAGGATCGGCCCGCCGCGACCGCAGGGACTTTGATCTTACTTAGAAAGCAGCAAAATGTGAATTTCACGCAACGTATAAGCTCAAAAATGTTGATTTTAGGTCAAAAAAGGTTTAAATGTTGATTTCACGTCAACGCGTGACGGCAAGGATGTTGGTTTCACTTAGAAACCAGCAAAATGTCAATTTCACGCAACGCATAAGCTCAATGATGTTGATTTCAGGTCTAAATAGGTTAAAATGTTGATTTCACGTTAACGCGTGACGGCAAGGAGGTTGATTTCTCTTAGAAACCAGCAAAATGTCAATTTTACGCAGCGCATAAGCTCAATGATGTTGATTTCAGGTCTAAGTAGGTTAAAATGTTGATTTGACGTTAACGGGTGACGGCAAGGAGGTTGATTTCTCTTAGAAACCAGCAAAATGTCAATTCCACGCAACGTATAAGCTCAAAAATGTTGCTTTTAGGTCAAAAAAGGTTTAAATGTTGATTTCACGTTAACGCGTGACGGCAAGGATGTTGGTTTCACTTAGAAACCAGCAAAATGTCAATTTCACGCAACGCATAAGCTCAATGATGTTGATTTTAGGTCAAAAAAGGTTTAAATGTTGATTTCACGTTAACGCGTGACGGCAAGGATGTTGGTTTCACTTAGAAACCAGCAAAATGTCAATTTTACGCAGTGCATAAGCTCAATGATGTTGATTTCAGGTCTAAATAGGTTAAAATGTTGATTTCACGTTAACGCGTGTCGGCAAGGATGTTGGTTTCACTTAGAGACCAGCAAAATGTCAATTTCATGCAGCGCATAAGCTCAATGATGTTGATTTCGGGTCTAAATAGGTTAAAATGTTGATTTTGCGTTAACGCGTGACGGCAAGGATGTTGGTTTCACTTAGAAACCAGCAAAATGTCAATTTCACGCAGCGCATAAGCTCAATGATGTTGATTTCAGGTCTAAATAGGTTAAAATGTTGATTTCACGTTAACGCGTGACGGCAAGGAGGTTGATTTCTCTTAGAAACCAGCAAAATGTCAATTCCACGCAACGTATAAGCTCAAAAATGTTGCTTTTAGGTCAAAAAAGGTTTAAATGTTGATTTCACGTTGACGTGTGACGGCAAGGATGTTGGTTTCACTTAGAAACCAGCAAAATGTCAATTTTACGCAGCGCATAAGCTCGATGATGTTGATTTCAGGTCTAAATAGGTTAAAATGTTAATTTGACGTTAACGCGTGATGGCAAGGATGTTGGTTTCACTTAGAAAACAGCAAAATGGTAGGAGCCCATGATGGGCTCCTGAAAATGGTAATTTGGCAACGTCTTCAATGGCTAAAAAATCACGAGATAAAACATAGTTTTCGACAAACGCGATCGTAGCTTGATGTCACGCACCGCCATAACTTCCAAGTTCAAAATGCGCTGGTACCTCTTATGCCTGATGAGGATAAGAACTTTGGCGGCTGTTTAGTTTTGGATTTAAGAATTTGATGACTGCACGTGAAAACGCTCTATAAATAGGGCTGACAGATTAACAGATTAACCCTTCTGCGCAACGTACGGGTCTCCATACATCTGCATGTCCCCTGATCCCAGAAGCTCAAAACACTACAAATCATGCCGATTTGAAATAAAATCAACGCAAACTGGATCACAGATCTGTTACAATCGATCGCCACTTGCTGGCCATTATTATGTTTAAATCTAGTTACCAGTTCGAGAAACGTCTGCAGAACGTAATCGCAATGCATGCTGGGAAGGGTCTTTACACCTCGTGCGCGGGAAGACATGGCGGTTGATACAAGACAAATTTTATAAGTCTAAAACCAGTTCTCGCTTTCCAAACTTTGACGCTAGCAACGCTTGGCAAATGGGCCACAACTCACCAGAGGGTATTTTTCTTGGGCAACAACTGCTCTTGGACTTTGCTACCTGGCTTGATCTGACTTTGAACGCCGATAACACGATTACGGTATATCAGCTGCCTTCGAAGTTTCAGAACACATTTTGATTCTTTAAAACGTGCTGATGACTTACGGGTTTATCGAGGCTTTATGATGCCTCTCAACCACCAGGTAGGCACACAAGGTACTTTAAAACAATGCTTAAGATATTAGTTGACAGAGCTCTAATGCGGCACATCTCTGTTTTGTTTGATGGCATTTCGTTTGACGCTCGATCGATTCACGTGTTGTGTTCACGTCACAATAACCGGTGTAAACAATCCGTTCCCAGATTTCTGCTCTATATGCTGTGGGATTTGGTTTTGACTTCATACACTATAAACAGTCTGCCTGTTTGCTGTTCAACAAATAAACTCCTAAAGACATGGCTAGGAAAAGCCAAGTTTTTTGCCTACGTTTTAACTCGAAAACAAAGCAAAAACCAGCGACAAAAATACAGAACCACATTTTTCTATTACATTGAAGACCACATGCAAAACTTCAGCTAATTTGGAGCAAGAAAAAAGAAAAGCAACCAAAATCGTCACTTATCCCCTTTTATGACTAGCTTCTTCAAATGTAAGAATACAAGCTGAAATGGCTATTAGGAGAATAAATGGATGGCATATATTTGATGCTGTAATTCCACTAAGGTTGTGTAGAATTGTTAATCAACCCTGGATAGTGAGCTATGTGCTTGTTGACTGGCAGAAAAATTAGTTATCTAATAATTCCTGACACCTAATGTTTAATTTGTCATTTGGTAGTGAATGTAAACAGTGCATGATATTGTTTGTCAGTGGCAATTAAATATTTGGTGATTTTCACCATATTGAAAGTGTACATTATGTGGCTTGATGTTCTGTTTTCTGGCACAGGGTGTAACATAGAAGGACACATGGTCTGGTGTATAATTTGTCAATAACAAAAAAGTGCAATTGAATTTGACCTCATTGACAATTTCCTACATTGTATGATCTTATGGATTCCCAATTGTTGTGAACTATTTTGAAATATTCACTCGCTGCAACATTACCAGATAAAAACTAGAAGTAGCTGAATCCTCTTGTATTAGATGCTGGACAAACTTATTGGAACTTTGATATACATTATTTATTCTGGCTTAGCAATAATCACATAATCTCTAAGCATTAGGTAAGCCAGTTCATATATAATATATGTATCATAAATTGTTTGATATTCTCTCCTTCCACCATTCTGTGTCCAAGGCAATTCGCTCATTAAAAATTCTCAGTTACTTCCAATATATAGCCAGGACATTCCAAAGTCTGTTCACAACAAAGAGAAGTTGTTGTGCATTGCAGTTCATAAACTGAAGTAAATGACTCTTGTTTACTTTTAAACCAGTATCAAACATTTTGCACATTGATTATATAAGGCAATCTTTCAGGGCCTCACCATCCATAACAATGACATTCTTGGCTTCAATGATTTCATGGAGATTGCTCTTACTTCGGTCTGTAACCAGCTCAGCTGGGGAGGCCCCAAAATTTCCCTTTTCTCTCAAACAAAAAAAACATTTTGTTGCTTGCACCTTCGTCTATCCCTGTTGATGCATTATTTCAATGTACTTGTTCATTAGTAGTTGCTAATATTCTAGGCCATTTTTCATGGCATGTGGCTGATAGTCTTTGTTACACTGGTACACTTTGATAATTTTATTGGCGATTTCACTAATGAATCAGCTTTGTGATTGCATCCTACCCTGTAACCCAAGATGCTGTCAATGTACTGAACCCTCGTTTGTACCATTCTTGGCGAGTAGGTCGTGGTCTTGTTTGATACTGTGATTAGCATCTTTTGAGCTGAAGGATTTGTCTCATTGTCTTGCACCGATTGTTAATTCATGAGGAGATCGGATGTTCTCTACTTAACTTGAGAAGACTGAAGTCATCAGTGAAAAATGAATCAGCCAATGGAAATTTGTTTACGTTTGGATGTTTTGTTACAATATTCCCAATATCCAGAACAATTTTTAAATTTACTTCCATGTGTTCTTTCAAGCTCTTGCTTTATCAGTTTTACTACTTTAAGCTACTTTAGCTTTAGTAAAGCTATTCTTTGGGTCAGGGTTGTAGATTTTTAAAATCTTCATTTCATTCAGATTCTTTTTCCTCAACCGACCATGAATAAAGTTCTTTTAGGCAATAAAAATGGTGAGAACAGGTTTTTTGGCATGTGAGAGATTGAGACAATCGAAGGATGGCAAACATATCTTTCCAAAAGTTCCTTTATTTTGCCACCTTAATTTATACGGCAACTTTTACGCCAGAATTTCAATTAGCTTAGTATCAATTTTTCAATCTGTTCTTCGCTCAAACTGGGGCCAGGAATATCATCAGAAGAGAGATTAACTTTTCTTCATTCGCCATGGTAGTTGGAATATTTACTGTGAGGGCTATTCAGCCTTGTTTCGGTGCGACTTTGGGTTGTTTTCTGGAATTGGTGTATTCTGTTTTGTGCTGCCTTCACAGCTTGGTGTCCATGTCCAGGCGCAAAAATCTCCAACCACAAGAATTAAGGAGAATTTCACTTGTTATTTCGGCATGAAAATCTACACACCACTTCAAGAAACTGAACTCATTTTAAAAAAAGTAATCAAATGGCTATGAGCAATACCATCCTTAAAGCTATCATGTGGAAAGGATGAAAACTAAACTGCCATCACTGCTTGGTGCCCACTTGTAGTAGCTAAGTTTTTACCTCCCACTTCAGAAAACTAGAAAATACTGTAACTTATAGCAAAAATTATAGCCCAAAAGGTTCAAGTTGTATTGGACCTTGTGGCTCCAAGGATTTTTTTACTACCACGAGTGATATTTTTCCTTACCAAAAAAAGTTATCTTCAAAATAAACTAGCTGGCGTGCCCACGATGATGAGACAGCAACTTTTGCTGGTTGCTGGAGCTTATGGCAAACCCTGTTTGACATCAGCAATCATAGGAACAGTGTGCAATGTGAACCTCATAATGACACCCAGAAGAGAGTTTCGCAGGTTAGGGGATTTCACTAATTGGTCATTCAAGGAAGTTCCTTTATGAGATTCTGCAGCATCAAACACCACTCTAATCTTTCCCAGTTTGTTGGGATTCAAAATGGCATGGGGTAGGAAGTAGCATATGTTTTTAGGCTTCCTGTGCTGCTTCAACAGGTGACAATTTCCTTGCATAACGCTTTGAAATGTAGGTTTCCAGAGTTTCATAGTAAGCCTTGACCCAGATGTAATACTCAAGAAATGCAGGGCTGGACCTGTCATAGCCCACAGCTTAGGCATCTAATTTGGTTTTGTTCTGTACATATGCATAATACACTGTACCAAATACATGGATGTTAGACGAACTGGGTTTAATACCTTTCAAACACTCATATGGACTTTCACCTGTTCCATGGTTTTAGCATCTGTTGCATATATGTGCTGAGTCGGCACTGCATAAGTCCACAACTGTTTGGGTAACTCTGCACCAATTAACAGACATGTAGCCATATCAAAGAAGGACCGGATCATGTATCTTATGGGGGGCCTCGACTGATACATCGGTCAACACATCGATCGGGATGTCTTGATCAATACTCGACCGATGCTCGGTCCATACATGGTAGATATGTCGACTGAGTGTCGGTCGAGTATCGATTGAGACTTGGTCGACATTAAACCGCTTTGTCTGTACACACATGTTGGCCGCTATAGTTGATACTTCAGCAATACTTCACTGATACTTAATCGTCACGTCCCCGAGTATATCGGTCGATATATTGGTTGCCACTCGGTCGATACCTCGATCAGTACTCTACCGATATGACATATTACTGATACATAGACAGCAGCCGATAGTCGACCGATATCTCAATCAATTCCGAACGAGTATCGGTCGATGCCTGGATCGATACTCCATTGACAAACCCTTGTGAGATAACTTTAAGAATTCCTAGGAATTCCTAGGAATTTCCTAAGAATTCCTAGGAAAAATTCCTAGGAATTCCTAAGAATTCCTAGGAATTCCTAGGAATCTAAGGTGTGAATTTTCACGGTAATTTGGACTCGGAATTCCTAGGAATTCCAACTGAAATATACTCACCTTGAAAATTCCTTAAAATTCCCAAAAATTCCTAGGAATTTCTGAGAATAACTTGGAATTTCTAGGATTTTTTGAGAATAGGTTGGAATTTTTTGGAAAATCTGAGAAAAACTGGGAATTTTGTATCATTTGTGGGCCAGGCAAAATTTTGATGATTAATGCCCGGCATTAAAATAACAAATAAAGTCACTGATATCACATCAAACAGGTGTTAAATCAATGGTTTATTACATTGGCTTTCATGAATTTAAACATAAGAATAATTATCCTGTTTCTTTTTCATTACATCAAGAATCAAAAGTAAAAAAAAACAGATTTGAAGGTCAAACTTTTACATGTTTGATAAAAAGAGAACTTTTTCAGATAATTTACTTACTTTTTTAGTGTTCAAATCCAACAATTTTCCATACACAAGATTTTAGCTTAAATTATTGTTATTATGTGGAACAAATCTGGATTTTCATGATTGTACGGAATCAATAAGAACAAAACTGAAACATTCCATAAAATTAAAAAAGCCTGAGTTTGGGCAAACTTAGCTGCTGTTCAGTTATTTCTGTTGATTCTGCAGCTTCTTTTGTTGCCCTCTAATTAGGGTGTCAATAGCTAGCCTCTTCATCTTCATCTTTGTTGTATGACATCTAAAACAAACTTTAAAAAATACATCACATTGCGATATATATGAGGTACTGTAAGACTGAGATCCAAATATTTATGTGCTCACAGTTTAATACATGGAGCTAATTAAGACCTGACTGTAAGCTGGTTGAAATGTTAAAGGAGAAGACTTGATAATTGTGAAGGTGCTTGTATACCATTGATAAATGTTATATAAATCTTGAGCTTACAGTAGATTAAATCAAGGTTTTCCTTCTTCTATAAGTGTATCAACAACTCTCGAATTGGAGGAAAAATATCATGATTTTTAGCCAAATTTAGACATTAGAAATATTAAAAAAGACACTTAAAACATTAAAGGAACATTTAAATAATAGAGTAAACGCAAAAGAATATACGGATGGACAAAAATTGAAGATCAACACGGATTGCCATACAGTCAGGCTGAAACAACCAGGAGATATTATCAAACTCATGCACACTGTGGCTGCCTCGTTGGAGTTTTGTCAAGAACTTTGACTGGGATCAGAGAGAACTGCTATATTTGTTTCGTTTGAACAAGTGTGGCGAGAGAAACGACTTGTTATTCACAAATCAAATTGTTTAGGCATGCACTCTGGGCAACCTAAATTGTTTCAACTTTGCTTTAGCCAGAATTCATTTCATGCCATGACTGAGTGACCCACTCGTGTATGATTCGTGATGATAAAGTTCATTGAAAAGCTTTTGTCTAAATACAAGAATTTACTTTGTATAATGTAAGGTTACTTGAATTTGATTACTCACCAAATAATTTTGTATACGGCGAATCTGCCCTTTGAATTTTTCCCGTTGAAACATCCACAGTAAGACTTTCTTTTAGCTCCAAATCTTCGCCAAGAATAACTTGTTTCTTGTTAATGGCACTCGCGCTGTTTTCTTCTGGTCACAGGAGCACAGCAAGTGAAATGACTACTAAAACGCACGAGCGATCAACCGTTTACGCTGAATTCAAAGATGGGTGCCAAAAGAGGATGAATAAAGTGATCTTTGTCACGTTCAGTCATGAGGATAGTCACGTGAAAATTCGCGTGCTGTGATTGGTTCAGTTAATCAGTTGAGGAGAGAATGGAAACTGGAGAAGAAGGAGAGAGAGACTGGCAACGAGGTTGCCGGACCAGTCGCTTTCGGTGGCAAGTCTGTTTCCCTTGCCACGCTGTTTTGGTGGTCTTTTAAAAGATGGGTCTTGCTTCAAAAGGAAAAAACTACACAAACTTTTCACGAAGAAATCAAGGAGGAAAATGGAATGTATTTTAACTGGTTGATCTGCTCCCGACGGTTGTCAAGATAACAAAGGATCGTGAGGCACTTAAATCAAGTTCACTGCAAAGGTAAGGAATCCAATTTTATAGGGATTTTCTGTTATGATAAGCTAAAATTCTAAATAAATCAAACTAAGCAATGCATTGTGTGCTCTTTAAAAACCCTAAAAGCCGAAATTCACCTAAAAGGTTTCAGATCGACCTGAGGAAACGAGATAAATTCTGCGAAATAAACTTAAGCTTGTTGTAAGTCCACCAAATCTATTTTGAGAGCCCATGTGTTTCAACACCCACTCGGCACAATGCAGCAAGTATAAATTTGCAATGCTTGTCAGTTTTTCCTTTGAATTATTCATAAGGATTAACATTATATGAGATCTATAGTCTTTTCAATACATCAAGATGTAGGTTTTTTTATTTGTCATTTATTTATGTCAGTTATTTATTTGTTTCCCACTGACTGACATAATCTTTATTCTTTTGATTTTGTTGTGTCGTGAATTAAAGTGACCGCGAGGACGAGGAAATACAAGAAACATATTGATGATTCCACTATACCCATGCCAAAATCCACAGGATTTGACCACATAAATCGCTTAAAGCAGTCTTCACAGCCTAGTTGACATCACCTCCCTCTCTTGCATCACTTTTTCCTGGAGATCATTTCCAGCACCATGAACAGAACACCTCAGAGTTTTCGGCTCACCTGAGTGAGATGGCTGTTGGCAAAAATGTTGTGGATGACTTTGATGGATTATGGAGTCAACCTTTATGCAAGAATTGAAGCTTCACAGAAGCTTTTGATGAAATTGAGTTGCCTATACCTGAAAAGACTACAGAAATACCAATTGATGTAATACACAACAACTCAGATTTGTCCACAGACAGTGATTCAGATAATGATGTTGAAGTTTCTAGTTCTGACTCCTCTGAAGAAATTGAGAACTCTTACACTGACAGCCATTCACTGGACTCCCCTGATGAAAGTGAAACTAATTGTTCCCAAGAAAAAACATTTTCTGCCAAAGAATATGCCTCTATGGCTATTCTGGCCTTAATGTCAAGACATTGTATGACAATGAGAGGCTGCTAAAGATATCTTTGTTTTAATGAAACTACCGGTAATTTGTCCAGAGAATGTCACAGTACAGTTCTACAAATGTACAGCAAGTGTGTGGAAACTGTGAGCTTTTCATTTCTGACATCTGTGAGAGATGTCTTCCTCTTTTTCCTAAAGTCATAAAGGATCAAGTCAAAAATTGTTCAACAATGGGCTGTGATGGGTATGTGTGTGAATCTACAATTATATTAAATATATACATGCAGATATATACTTTTGATTTTATTGAAATTGCAAATGATATATATTCATTTATGCTGACAGTAATTTTTTGCTTAATCTATTTATCAAATCTAAGAGCATCCATTTTTCTATCAGTTAACCTCTGAGTGTTTGCTTTAAGGGTCCATACGGGCACATATACACTAACAAATCATGTTGGATCTAAAAAGCAATGTTATCAGTGCTATAGTTTTATGTTGAGTTGTCAGACTTAAACTGGAATTAATGTACATTTGTTTGGAAATAATTACCTTGGAGCTTGACAACAATAAAAAGGTATGGAACTCCAGAGAAATGATCCTGTTGATTTTTACTAATTCAGAGAAACTGATTCATGCACTGAGTTCATCTTTAATTATGACATTTTGGGAAATTTACAGAAATTTCCAACAATATTTCATGTGTTAGCTATTCCCAAAAATTCCGAGATATTCCAAACATTTTTTAAAACAGTCTGAGAAATAATAGGAGTTCCTAGGAATTCCCAATAATTCCCAGTCACACTTTTCACTATTCCCAAATATTCACAGAAATTCCAAGGTCTTGGATTAAGCATAATTTGCATGGCTTGGAGTAACTTGGAATTCCTAGGAATTCCCAATAATTCCCAGTCATACTTCCACTATTCCCAAATATTCCCAGAAATTCCAAGGTCTTAGATAAAGCATAATTTGCATGTCTTGGAATAACTTGGAATTCCTAGGAATTCCCAGACTACTGGGAATTTGTTTCGCAGGGGAAAAAACCGCTATTAAATTGGAACAAAATATGCGTGGACGTTATTTGTTCTGAGAAGCGACCTTTTTTTCGAGAGCGAAGCTCGAGAAAAACTGTGAGCTTATCATCCTTTAAATATTTTTACACATGGCTGCATTTGGGAGACCTTTTATTCTGTCGCTGCTCGAAATGTTAGTCTATTCAAAATATTTAGTTCTATTCATTTTAACAATTTTTCCAGGACGAGAAACTAAAACAAATTTCGGCAACTGGGAATCATCACTTGGGGAATATCCATATACCACACAAGTGAATAGTGGTTTCTGCACGTGCTGATTGGTTAACTCAGAGGTGATTAGCAAGGTACTATTTACCTCCACTTCTGGGAATAATTTTTAAATTTTTGGCTGCATCAGTTTTTCATGCGTCTGCCCTGTTATTGATCATGAATTTCATTATAACATTTTTCAAAGTAGCTGTGTATCCATGAGGCATGAAAAGCTGACGTCAATTTCTCTTTTACAATTGATTAGACTTTCTTTAAGTAAAAGTGTGAGTGAAATGTTTGAACGAAAACGATCCTGAAATGTACGGCGTCATAAATTTCAAACTACGCTCAATAACTCCAAAACAGAATGCAGAGACAGAAGTTCTATAGCTAACCTTTATTCCATTCGGAAATTCTTGAAAGCCTGCTGAATTATTAACAAGTTTAGTCCGCTTGTTTTACTTTGAACACAGAAAAATTAAACAGATCTCATCCAATCTGAACAAAAATTCACCTTGAAAACAATTTTGAAAATTTTCTCTTTAAAGTAGTTTCGTTTGGTTGCAATTTTTGATTTACTTTCAAGAATTGAACAGCGCTGAACTGTAAATAGTTTGGCGAAGTTTTCAAGATCCCCACGCAAGTGCGATATCCATAGCGATTCATGCATGCCTGATTATAAAAATTTGCCAATCAGCACGCAAGAATTCACTCAGTTATTGTAAAAAAATATTTGATGGATAATAAATGCCGATATAGTTGAGAGTGCACTGATACTTCACGAATATCAGTTGCTACTTGATTATTTATTTATTTATTTTATTCCTCCAATTCCTAGCTGATACGTAGATATGTAAATATAACGTAAAAAAAGTAAATAGTAACCGATAGGGCTGTATAAGGAAGAAAAAACGCATAAAACAGGAATTACATCACTTAAATTGAATTACATTGTATGTGAGAAGGAGAGAAGAGTTGCTACTTGGTAAATATCTCGATCGATACTCGTCCGAAATGGCATACCACCGATACTTCATCGAGTACCGGGTAAAACATGCTATAATATTGGCTATATTGGTTATTATTTTCAACTCTCGTTTATGCATTTCTTATTTATACTGTTCAGCAAACCTAAACTATACAGTGGTTGACAATCGAGTGTTGAAAGCAATTTCGCTTTTTATTTATTTAGTTTTGAATTACTATGCTCTGATTGCGCCAATTTCTCAACGAATCTGTGAGCATTTTTTTTTGAGGCATTGCATTGTTTTGCTTTTATTGTGATTTGCCCGATTATTACTTTGGTTTTGGTTTTACAAGCAACTGAAATCCGCTAATGGCACTTATACTACCAACACAGGCTAAAACTATTCCGGAACACACAAAGAGAATCTGGAATGAACTAATAAGTATGCGATAAACCAATCACAGATCGCTAACTCATTAAGTTGACTTCACTGTACTGAATAAGTATTTACCAACCAATCAGGAAGTAGGATGAAGACAGGTCACCAAATTTGAACTCAATGAGTAGAAGTATGACTTCTTTAGTACAAAATAAACCCAATCAGTACGATTGTGAACTTAAAAAGTCTGCCAACAGCAAATTAAAAGCTAACATTCAGAATGAAACGTGCGTGTTCAGCTTTGCTCACCAAAATATGGCAAAGAAGGTATTAGTTGTCAATCATCGTTTTCCTTAATAAAAGCGCGTTGATAAATTGTAGTGCGAAAAGTTGTCCTATATATTATATCCTAAAATGTCGCAGATGTCAAGAAATTAAATAATACAGCATTTAAGTTGTATTGATGGCAACATTTTCAGCGAAAATTGTGCTGTCCGTTGATGTATTTTCACTGACTTAGGATAAACGCGGCCTCGATCGCCTTGGGTTATCAACAACCTCCCGAGACAACCTACAATCCGGCAGAAGCAAACATCTCAATTAATGGAAACCCGTTATTTCTAGCTTAGTTTAATCTCGCATTTAAGTTGGAATTTACAACTAGTAAATAAATTACGGTATCAATTCTCATTCTAATTTACCAGAGCTCTGTATTATTCACGCTTACCTTGGAAAGTCGGAAAACCCTGCCGCCGCTAGCGCATCGAATTCAAGATTTTAACATCCATCCTCATGACTCGAAGCATTAGTTTTCCCTCGATGTATATGATATATTTCCCCTCACTTTCGTTGGATTATCAATAATATTGATACACTGGAGAAACACAAGTACTCAAGCACAGGTACATGTAAGTTTTTAATCGTTTAGCCTTTGCACAACATTGAACACGCGACACGCGACGAAATTCGAGACTGTTCACGCAATAGAGTACGTCATTCAACAGTACGTCACTCTTCAGGAATGGATGTGAAGGTGTCGTATGACTTAAGTTAGTGCCCGAAAACTCTCACCTTAGTATCAATTGCCTAAATTTCCACTTGATGAAATACTTCTGGGACTAAAAGTGACGTTGTAAGTAATGGTTAAGTCGCTTCTATAATCGTTTTGAGGGGAAGAACCAAGAATATAGTAAACAAGTTATCATATTTCACAGACAACAATTCGTCCCAGCACCTCTCGACACACTCCTAAGACGCACTCTATTTCTTTGTTTGTTACCACTGATACTTTCTGCTCGATAATCTTGGTGTGAAAGAGCAAGTGATGGCAATGTTCTTCGAAAGGTCCGTGAAACAGCTCAAAGCATCTAGTGCAGTGCATTGCTTATATTTTATTGCGAGAATATAACAGTTCACAATAGAGGTCCACAGCTATGTGCGTCTATGCCGCCGTTGTGATGCTCAGTACTCAGTGAGTGCAAATGATACTTTTTAAGTAAATCCAGAAGAAGACTACCAAACATCGACAGCTTGACTGAAGATCGAGAATTACGTTTAACATTAACTCAATCGCTATCTCGTACTCAATGAGTACAAATTATACTCTTTAAGTAAAACTAGTAGGAAGGCTACCGAATATCGAGAATTACGCGTAACATTAACTCAATTGCTATCTCGTACTCAATGAGTACAAATTATACTCTTTAAGTAAAACTAGTAGCAAGGCTACCGAATATCGAGAATTACGCTTAACATTAAGTCAATTGTTATCTCGTACTCAATGAGTACAAAGTATACTCTAAGTAAAACTAGTAGCAAGGGTACCAAATATCGAGAATTACGCTTAACATTAACTCAATCGCCATCTCGTACTCAATGAGTACAAAGTATACTCTTTAAGTAAAACTAGTAGCAAGGCTACCGAATATCGAAAGTTACGTTTAACATTAAGTCAATCGCTATCTTGTACTCAATGAGTACAAAGTATACTCTTTAAGTAAAACTAGTAGCAAGGCTACCGAATATCGAGAATTACGCTTAACATTAACTCAATCGCTATCTCGTACTCAATGAGTACAAATTATACTCTTTGCATGTAAGTAGAACCAGTAGTAAGACTACTAAACATTGACAGCTTGACTGAATATCTATAATTACAATTGAAAATTAAAAGGTTTCACGATTTCAGTTTTAATTACTTTACAAATTACTACTTTTAAAGTCTAAAAAGATCGGTACAGCTCTATTCGCAACTTCTACATTGACACTGCCTTTATTTGCAATCAGATCTAGGTCGGCAAAATTGAGACCGAGAATTATACCACACAAGAAATCTGTGGCATATACTCATTGAGTACAAATTAAAACATAAGCACCACTTTGTTTGCAATATATTGCTTGGCGATAAAAAGACCTAGAGGAGAATTAAATCTCAATAAAGCTAAGCAACCAAATAAGCGGCCCTGGAAATGTCACCGATAGGGATTTATTCTGTCTTAGCATCATGCCTAGTGCTTCTATGATGAAGACGGCTGAACATTATCCTTTAAGATAAATCTGCGGTGACATTGTACTAAATGAGTACAAATTATACCGCTCTTTTGTGTCAAGAACAATAATAAGCAAAGACCAAGAATTTTACTTGCAGTTGAATCTTTGGCGATGTGAAACTCAGTGACTATACATTATACTGTGTGAGTAAAAAGCAATACGGTACGTTTACAGAGAACAAACGGTTGCAACCTCAACTTCTTTCCTAAGCTGTTTTATTTCTCTTTGCCGTTATATTTCTGCTTTGTTCTGATTCCTCTTGGTCGCCCTTTCTTTTTCTATTCCCTGTTTTTATCTCGTTCTTTTTCTTTGCTACCTGAAATGCAGAGTATAACACAAACTGAATAAGACTTATTCGGGCCAAGAAACTGGTGCCGCACTCGGCTGTAACTTAGTGCTTTTCTAATACTTCTTATGTTCCAAGCAGTTCCCTGCGTCACATAATCATGTACTCAGTGCGTTCAACCGCGATGAATAGATGAAAAATTTATTTAGAAACACGGCTTAAAAATATCCGTTTTCGGTATTCTTCATGTGCAATTCAGCAATTCTCTTAAACTTGTTGAAATTTTTGCGGTGTGGATTTTCTGGAGCCAAAAATACTTGAAAATAATAAACGCCTCTCTTAATAGCCCTCTTTAGCTTAGGCGGTTTGTTTTCCCATTGTTGATCACGTGATATTCTCTAGAGAATGTTTCTTTTATCCATCTTAAAATTAATCATTCATACACATGCGACTATTTAAAAATTTGAAAGCAAGAATTCTCTAGAGTATCATCATGTGGTCTGCAATGGGAAAACAAACCTCCAAAGCTAAAGAGGTCTATTTGGCCTGATGAACTTGCTCAACAGGATTGTTTCGTAGAGAAGCACCATGCACTGTAGCTAAAGCTGCGCTTCCCAAGGTAGCTAGTTCTCGGTTTGGATAGACAAAACCCAACGCAACAAAGCCAATTCAATGAATGTTACTAGAATTAGAGCAGCACAAGGGGCACCGGTTATCGTGTAAGGTGAAGAATACCTGTCATACCTGAGTCTTCTTTGGCCGTCCTACGACTACCTAAAATCAGATAAAAGAACTATAGTTAATGCAGGCAAAACGTTGACTTTTTCATTCCTACTTAGTTTATACGTGCATAACATTTGTTTACAATAGAAGTAATGTAAGGTGTATTACTACCTGAAAAGTGTCAGGTTTACGTAGGCTTTTTGCAACTGTAATATTTGAAAAATCTCGTATAAATACTTAACAGCGAAATATATATTAGAACATATTAGGAACATGCAATTAACACGAGCTATTAAACCTTATAGTACTACCTCTGGAAACTTGTTAACTTTTTCTACAAGCATTGCAAGTTTCCCATCCATATCCGTCTCGTTTTCTCCTGGCAAGGAATTTTCTCTCAGATCTTTTTGGCTGAAGGGCGAGAGAAGGGAAATAAACCAGCCTTCTTTGCCCATCTCTAACAGTTGTTCTTCACTGGCAGAAGACCACAGCTTCCTTATCTCCTGTTCTGATGAAAGGTACTCCCTCCACCATCCACGCTGGCAGATATCGAGTCTCACGCGACACTTCTCAACTTTGTTTGCTAGCTCTAGTATTTCCAAAGATTTCTTGTAGTCTGGTCGGAGGAGACTTGGTCTACCAGTGGGAACACTAGAAAGAACAACCAGGCCACTATCTTCATTTGGCAACCACAGTTCGTTGCTGGTCCAGCTCTTGTAAAACATCTGAACAGTCCCTTCCTTCTCCTCAAATTTGAAAGCGTGTGGGTAGATGTGATTTGACAACTGCGACGCGAAAGGCTCCAACCAGGATTTATAATCATACATCTGTGTCACCTCATAAACATCCGGTCTAGGTGTAAAACTCTGGGATATGGCATCACAAAGCTCTGGAATTGTGCTCACAGCCGTCTTTCGAAGTTTTTGAGCAATCCTACTAAAAAACTAGAAAAGAAAAGAAAGGATTGGTTTTCGAATGTTTTGTTTGGAATTCGAACATCAAGTGACTTGCAAAAAGGGGAAAGTAAGTTAGCCGCTTTGGGCTCCAACAAAGGGCTCCAAAGTTCACCTCTGTGAATCAGCATATCAACTTGTCCTTCGTTATAACTAAAAAAAGCTTTTCCAACAAATCAATCAAACCTGGTCAACATCCTCATGAGTATGCCCCACCATTAGAAACGAGAGTCGGACCTGTGAAAAAATATTACGTGTGAAAACAACCTTTCTTCTTGTTATGAAAATGCCGTGTTTTACTGGAAGTGGCCTTCTGCAGGAAGTGTATTGGTCCCTTAGAACATATGAAGAATGTGCTTGTTTTTGTATTGATTGATTTTTTAACTTATTTTGTGCGAACACATTGGTGTTTTAAAATATTTAGCAAACACACATTTCTTCAGTTCAATTTGAACAACATTGTAACACAGTATATGTATTTCCAGACGTTTATGTAAAAGTATTACTCTACCCACCTTCTTAAATATTTTTTTCTGCACGAGAAAAGCGCAAAATGCCATGATGTATCGGTTCTTACATTCTCGGTAACAATTGTCCATCTGTAAGTATAATACGGGGGGTAATCTTCCCTTCTGAAAAAAAGTGTTATAATAGTACTATTACTACTCCTCCTGGAGCTGCTGCCTCTCCTATCTATATGTACTGTTCAGCTGAATCGCATACTCTTTGCGCCGCATACCCATTTCAGGAAAAGAAGTTAAAGAATAGAAGTGTAAGAATTATAACACCACAATATATTGCACAACCTACACGAAACCCGTCTGAAACAAATAGCTACGAATCTCCTGGCAAGATTTTACATCAAACTCCCTATCTACCATTTAATCTCTACATAGAGAAAACAAAGTTACTTAATAAGTAAATATGATTATTTGAAATCAGTAAATGTAAGACGTTTAAGTTCGAGCTATAATCAGACAAAACTTTATTTTTACAAACCTTTGCTGTTTTAAGGAGAACGTTAACGAGAATGTTGATTGTCAAATTCGAGTCATGAGGCCACTCCAGTTTGTCAATGAATGCGAATGCTTTCCCATCTCCATGCGACAACACGCCAGTAACATGCGTCCTTAGAAAGCTGGATTCCGCAGCCTTATGAAAAATAAAACTGAGTTGTTGGCAAAGCGACATCCAATGGAGAATCGATTGGTGGGCAATAAATTAGTGATCTTCAGATGCGAAAGGGGAATTCTTAGCCTACCTTTGAAGCTTCTGGAAAGCGAGGAATATTTGTTTTCGCTTGATCCATCCCGTCTATTATCAGGCTAAGGTATTTCTTTGGTCTTTCCTCAGCGAGCATCTGGTGGCGGTAGTACTGTTCTCTCTCTTGCCTAACGTATTTCAAAAGTAGTTAGAAGCCGCCCACTTACGAGCTCCTTTTCAAGGATTTATAAATGCGGAAAAAAACTTACATCTGCTACTTGTTATGATACTGCTTCATTATCATCAGTTCTTCCCTCTTTTCCTTATTTCTGGTGACTTTCAAATAGTCTTTCAGTAAGACACATACTCCACATTTTGTGAATCGGCTCTCCTGAAGATGAAGAAGAGGAAGAAGAAGAAAAGAAATTCAAAAATTAGGTTTTAATTTAGGATACGAGAAGCACATCATAACATAAATAAACCTTTGAGCAAAATCCTTGTCTTTACTTTGGAAAAGAAATGGCAATATGTCAAAATGGTACACGAGAATCAACTTACATTGTTTTCTTCCACAAGCTATCGTTAGTATGAAAACATTAGTATAAAAACGAAAACATTTTCGGCGAAGCAAAACAAACATAAATTGCCACTGTCGGTCAACCATACCTTTGGAATAGTTACATGAGAGAAGTAATTCTCCCAGACTTTACGAAAGGTCTCCCAGGACACTGTGGAAGGGTTCCTCATACGTTCCATATCCTGAAGGTACATCTTGTAGATGTCCCTTTTTTTTGAGGCAAGCAGGGAGACAGACTTTATCCTCGTGTGGCATGCTATCTCCAGATGTCCTCACAAATTCCTGAAACCATGCCCTCGCCTTAATTGCTTTTGTAGAAAGGCCTTTTGAAGAAGTTTTATTCATCGATGACGGAGATCTACGCCCCCTTTTGAAGTCATCCCAAAGACTGTAGAACCTTCAGATCGAAAAATGTGATTTTAGTCGAGGGCAAATTTTCAAAGTATCACTGTATGGGGGTGCTGACATATTGCCCTTGTTGCTGTTTCACCAAAAACAACGTCTCTTGCGTGAGTCTACTTTCGTATATTTCTCTTACGCATACTGCGAACGGATTTCGGAGTTGCACTTCTCTCAACAGCAGAGTTATTGGCGGTTCGTGCCTCTCATTGCTAATTATAACTTCCATGAAATTCTATTTCACTAAAAAGAGGAAAGTTTGAGTGGAGTTTTTGCTACTTCGTTCCTGGTTACAAAGTTGGCCTTTTTCCCTCAGACCTTTCTCGTGCTTTCAAATCACTGTTTACAACTAACCTTCCATTGGAGATGTGATGGGCCCTGAGCCATGCTTTCCTGCACACCTGCTTTCCAGCTATAAGAAATTTCAAGTTGTTAGCACGTGCCACTGTTGTCCCGCCTGCAACCTGGAAAAAGGAAAAAACGAACTCTCGCTGCTGCTTTTCCGAGCAATCGCCCCAAAACGACGTTCTGGCCTGCTTAAAATCTCCAAAGCTTATTTTTTCGGAACACTTTAATGGACAACACCATTCCTTTTGGTCGGCGCGCATTTGGTCTTCACTCAGCATCTTCGCTCTCCTCTTGGAATGCCCGCCTTTACCACAAGTGGTTGGTGTCCAAGAGTCCTGAAATTGAAATTGAAATGTCAGTGAGCACAACTATGAACAACTCACGGGTGTCGAAAATTTTCCTTCGGCTTTGCACACCAAAGAAACGGGATTATTTAGTAAGTTCTGTTAGGTTAGACGGTAATTTCACCATTTATGACAAACTGATTGGCTCGATACTCTTCACTAGTTACCTGCTGTGGTAGTGATGCAAAAGATTCCTCGCTATCACTTTCCGACAAAACATCCTCTGTGCTTGTATCCCACATCGACTCCTCTGAAAGATATTCCTTTAAAAAAAAAAGAAAAGCTACACTTGAAAATTAAGTCCACCTTCCCCTACTCCTACTACAACTATGTAACGCAAACTTGTGTCATTGTCTCAAAGGGCGTAAACCTACCCTACAGTCTGCATCACTATCTTCATCGTCCCAGTCGGGAGCTCCACCCTTCAGGCCCATGTCCTCAATGAAAAGCGTGTTTAGATTGTGAATTCCATACTCCAAAAGAGGTAAGTCGGACCTCAAGTTCTTTCCACACCAGGTAATTCTTGTCGATGGTGTAATCGTAAAGGAATGGTTGAAATTCACCATATCAATAACCTCCCTCCAAGTTAAACTCAAGTCTACAAAAACGGTGCAGATATCTCCTACACTTCTGTGTAAAAACAAGGTTGCATTGGTGGATGTTGGCAGTGTAACGTCCTGGTTCGAGGTCTTGGAACGACAAAGTTTATGTATACCGAATGCAGTAAAGCATGCTGTTAAGGTAATGCAGTTTGTAAGTGCAACAGTAAGGAGGGCATAATCTGATTTTAAAGAATCGCAAGTAGAAATTGCATTGTCAATTAATAGCATTTCTACTGTCATTGATGAGAATAATTTAATGACATCCTTCAAGGCTTCTTTCTCAACTGAAATTGCAATTCCTGTGCTAAGAGCACCCGCGTAAAGTAAGACATGTTTTATTTCTGCAAGTGCTGCAAGGTGTACCATCGCGTCCAACAAAATACCATTTATTCCCAGCAGGTGACCCACGGCAACAACCGAAGCACAAGTCAATAAAAGTCGAGTTTTATCGTACATATTAAAGGCAAGTGCCGCACCATCGAGCACCGTTGCAAGTTCCTTTTCTTTGCGATTGGAAGGGATGAATTTAATGTTGTCACGGAGTGCTGGTGACTGGTAATACAATTGTTCTTCAAACAAACATACAGAGCAGGAACACAATGTGTACGATCCATTAATAATGCCAGTAAACAACAACAACAGAGATGTCGTTATGATGAAAATTGACAACAACAATTCACTACCATCTGCCAGACTTTTGAAGAAACTTGGCGTCGTTTTCTCTGCTGCCGTCAAACCACTGCTACTGTTAATTGTTTCTCGAATTGATTTGCAATCTGTCACAAGGAGAACAAAAACTTCAATTTTACGACACAATTACCGGCTGAAATCACCAAGTGATCACAACAGTACACGTCAAGCTGTACTTACCGAGGAACGAGCCAACATTTGCGTCCCGGCGAGGAAAGAAAGCTCTCAGTAGGCTGCAGGGGCAATGAACTGACTCTGGAGGAAGGGGCAGCAAACAGAGGAGAAGAAGAATGGTACGAAATTTCCACATTTCGATATCAAAAACCAACCCAATGTTACACATTGCAAATAAGCGCCAAATCTAGATTTCCGTTTTTGAAAGAAGCGCCAACTCATCTTGAAACCATGGCGGTTTCAGTTTGGCCACTAAGGATCTACGAAAATTACTGATTGAGTAAAAAAGAAACTTTATGAGTTGAAACCTGATAACAACCAGTGAAAACTCAACTCTTCAGCTACTTAATAAGTTAACCCAACACTCAAGAAGCTGCAGATCACGATATACGCGATGTAAAGTCCGAGAATTTTCAGTTCAGGACTAATTCAAAAAATCCAAGAAGTCTTTATGGTGACAATACTGCCATCCATGTTTTAGTTTTCTGTCACAGTCGATTTTGTTCTTGACAGTAATCATTTAATTAACAGGAATTAAATGGGTACATCTAATAATTGGCTACGAAATCCATCAGGTCGTATGTTCATAAAACTTTATTTCATCAACGTTTCCTAAACTTTTCCTCGAATCCTACAGGAACACAATTTATCCACCTCCCTGAGCAAGGCTCAAAACAAGCTACAGATTTGAATTTAGTAAACTGATTATTTGCTTGAGTGTTGGTTATCTCACGCCAAAGTATATTCCTCACGTCAACTTAGATGTCAGGATACACACGCCATTACATCACTTCCGAAACTTTCCCAAATGGAAAGTGATGTACAAGTATACTGGCCGCTCTTTAGTCAAATATTTCAGCGTTGACTGCGAGCGCAAACCAACCGATTCATGTTTACTTTTACCAACTAAGAAAGGATCTAGTAACTTCGGACGTGCGACTTTAAGTTATCATACTTCTTTCAGCGTCAAGTAGATCTCACATGCGTGTTACCAGTAGAATGTTCCAAAAGGGGGCCAACAAGCACGTACAATTTAAATAACTCTGGGACTATATCTCATTTTGAAATCCATTTCGGCCGGACCACAGTTCTATTCCCCTGATTTAATCTGGATATTTTATTGTTTAAGAAATACTATAGTAAAAATAGCTATTTTTCAATGTTTTTTTTATAGGGAAATCCGACTCTTTCTAAACTCTCAGTCATTAGCACCGTGACATGTCATGGATCATTGAGTCATGGATCACGGATCACGATTTCAGCTGAACCCAAATACGCGTCTTGTTGCTTATACATAGGCCAATCTTCCTGTTTCCCACCTTGACCTACGCCTAATAGTTTGGACCTGTACTGGGGCAAGGCCTTTCTACCGCGACATGTGACTACAGTGGACAGAAAGATCGTGATGCTGGACAGGCATACTACATTTCTTGTCTCTACAAAGCACTGAGATCTTATTCACTGACCTACGTGAATGCATGCAAAAATCACGGTGCTCAACCCTCTCACGCATCCATATACGTATCCCTACGCGTTGGCCTATCTATTAACTGCCCAACGCCCAATACCTAAGGCCTATACGAAAACACACGTTTTACTTTCCGTTTCAAGTGGTATAAATATTAGTGCACGAGCACACCGAAAGTAGTTTCAAGTGATACTAAGTGGAGTCAATTGTTTGTTCACTTTTGTCAACGAAGTTCGTTCTCATAATCCCAGCAAAATGTCCAACCAGGAACGTGTATCCGAAACGCCTGAGACCTCACCTTCACCTTCACCTTCAGTGGATTCACTACATCTACATCTAGCAGGAGATGCACCCCTAACGGAGGCTACCTTGATCCCCTCTTTTCCACAGCACATTGTCTCTCCTGTTCCACGGTACAGCTTTTTGAGAGACCTTCAGGGTGCAGATTTGACAATTTCAGAGCTTACCACGTTCCAACCCATCGTTCCATACCCAGAATCCTTGCAACGTTCCGAAGCAAGTGCTTCTTCAATGTTGAGAGAAGAACCAAACTTCATGAAGATGGTCGGGATATGCGGCAAAACCTGTTCGGATGTGCTCGTGGTAGATTAATGGGAAGAGACGATCCTCCAGAAGAAAAAGCCCTTGCTCGCGAATGGATAAGAGAAATGAAAAAGATCTACGGTAGCAGCACGACTGATTCTATGTCGCACACACGAGTAAGTTCGAATTACGTTAATAGAAAGGTAGCGCGCGTGTATTTGAACAACTTTAAATCTGATGTGTTCACTTAAGACTAAAATATTCTTTATACATTCTTAGATTACAGAGTATAGTACAATCGTCTTTGCCTAGTACATGCAACAGTCACATGTACGTGCATGAATGTCCCGAGCTGTACACGTTATTTTGTTAAAAACATTCTTTTCAATGGCATAATGAAGTTATCTTCAAAACAGGTGATTTTATTAAATTTCTGGGAACATTCTTAAACAAATTATTTTTCACTGAAGAGCGGAGAGTGCATATTCTAAGCATATTCTGAACTTGTCCTCGATATTATTCTGAAACATTCTCGTACGAGAAAAGAATAGTATATGTTGTTAGATTAAACGGTGATTCACTTTTCAATAGAATCTCCAGTACTATACATTGGTGGCTTCCCTGAGCCACAGATGCTTTGAACAAGTCAAAGAAATCGTTAAGAAGTACAGGCAAGGTCAACTGCTCCTGGCCAATAAGCGTGCCACGATAACGGCAAGTTCTTTTACATTTCTGGAAAAGAAGACTGAAGAAGAGAGGTACAGGGACCTTTCTGAAGTGGCGAAAGGGACAAAGTCGTTGTCAGCGATGAGGAAAATGCAACATGAGTTGCGCGAGAAAAGGAAAACAGGTGAGGGAATTTCCGATTTGAGAAAACCTAACGTCAAAATTTCAAAGGTAGGTATATAACGTTTATCCATAATAGGAGGAACGCACTGGCTTACACTAATATAACACTGAACTGAAAACCACATAAATATTGTACAGTATGGTCTATTGAATCTTCAGTTTTCCTTTTGGATCTCTGAAGGAAAGTTATGTTTACATTCGCATGGTCATGTGATACAAATCTGACTAGCGTTCTTTAACGTCTTCAAAGAACTCGGCCCGTGTCACGTTTCCTTGCAGCCAAATGAAGCCAGTGACAAGCAAGCTACAGATAACCTGGAGAAGCAGGTTGAAGACCTGAATAAACAGGTTGCCTCGGTACGTTCACTTTATACTTGAAAATTAGTTAGTGTCAAAATTTAAGCCTTGTTGAAATATAGGTAGAGAAAATGCGATGTACTGAATACTGCAAAACATAACGACTTGAAGGGAAATACGTTACCTTTGCTACAGTTGGGGTCGATAAGAAATGGAAATTACATAGTCACCTCATCTAAAGTTTTCAATATTAAAGTTGCAGGAACAACTCAACAAAGTGAAGGAGGAAAAAACAGAACTGGAGCTCCAGCTGGAGAAAGAACTCGATCAGTCCAAAAAGGTGAAACATATCTTTCGGGATAACATATGGACCACACATCAATTCGCAGTTTCAAAAACTGTAGAATGCAAAATATTCTGAAGAATGAAGACAGGGGATGCTCACTGACGTGAAAAAGGCGTAAATGCCCGAGAGCTGACCACGAGGCCATTGGCCACGAGGAAATTGCGGTAACAAGGGTACAAAATAAAGAACTGTAAAATGTTTTTCCTGCTTTGTCAAAAACAGAAGTTCCCTTGTGAGATGACTTTAAGAATTCCTAGGAATTCCTAGGAATTTCCTAAGAATTCCTAGGAAAAAATTCCTAGGAATTCCTAAGAATTCCTAGGAATTCCTAGGAATCTAAGGTGTGAATTTTCACGGTAATTCGGACTCGGAATTCCTAGGAATTCCAAGGAATTCCAAGTTTACATAGAGCTGACTTGGAATTCCTAGGAATTCCTAGGAATTCCAACTGAAATATACTCACCTTGAAAATTCCTTAAAATTCCCAAAAATTCCTAGGAATTTCTGAGAATAACTTGGAATTTGTAGGATTTTTTGAGAATAGGTTGGAATTTTTGGGAAAATCTGAGAAAAACTGGGAATTTTGTATCATTTGTAGGCCAGACAAAATTTTGATGATAAATGCCTAGCATTAAGTCACTGATATCACATCAAACAGGTTTTAAATGAATGGTTTATTACATTGGCTCTCATGAATTTAAACATAAGAATAATCATCCTGTTTCTTTTTCATTACATCAAGAATCAAAAGTAAAACTGAAAACAGATATGAAGGTCAAACTTTTACATGTTTGATAAAAAGAGAACTTTTTCAGATAATTTACTTTTTTAGTTTACAAATCCAACAATTTTCCATACACAAGATTCTACCTTAAATTATTGTTATTGTGTGGAACATATCTGGATTTTCATGATTGTAAGGAATCAATGATAAGAACAAAACTGAGACATTCCTTAAAATTAAAAAAAGGCTGAGTTTGGGCAAACTTAGCTGCTGTTCAGTTATTTCTGTTGATTCTGCAGCTAGCCTCTTCATCTTCATCTTTGTTGTATGACACCTAAAACAAAATTTAAAAAAATACATTACACTGCGATATATATGAGGTACTGTAAGACTAAGATCCAAATATTTATGTGCTCACAGTTTAATACATGCAGCTAATTAAGGCCTGACTGTAAGCTGGTTGAAATGTTAAAAGAGAAGACTTGATAATTGTGAAGGTGCTTGTATACTATTGATAAATATGTTACATAAATCTTGAGCTTACAGTAGACTAAATCAAGGTTTTCCTTCTTCTATAAGTGTATCAACAACTCTCGAATTGGAGGATATATATCATGGTTTTTAGCCAAATTTAGACATTAGAAATATTAAAAAAGACACTTAAAACATTAAAGGAACATTGAAATAATAGAGTAAACTCAAAAGAATATACGGATGGACAAAATTGAAGATCAACACGGATTGCCATACAGTCAGGCTGAAACACACAGGAGACATATCAAACTCATGCAGACTGTGGCTGCCTCGTTGGAGTTTTTGTCAAGAACTTTGACTGGGATCAGCGAGAACTGCTATATTTGTTTCGTTTGAACAAGTGTGGCGAGAGAAACGACTTGTTATTCGCAAATCAAATTGTTTAGGCATGCCCTCTGGGCAACCTAAATTGTTTCAACCTTGCTAATTAGCCAGAATTCATTTCATGCCATGACTGAGTGACCCACTCGTGTATGATTCGTGATGACAAAGTTCATTCAAAAGCTTTTGTCTAAATAAAAGAAGTTACTTTGTATAATATAGGGTTAGTTATTTATTTGTTTCCCACTGACTCATAATCTTTTTTATTCTTTTGATTTTGTTGTGTCATGAATTAAAGTGACTGTGAGGACAAGGAAATACAAGAAACATATTGATGATCCCACTATACCCATACCAAAATCTACAAGATTTGACCAGTTGATGTCATCTCCCTCTCTTGCATCACTTTTTCCTGGAGATCATTTCCAGCACCATTAACAGAACACCTCAGAGTTTTCGGCTCGCCTGAGTGAGATCGCTGTTGACAGAAATGTTGTGGATGACTTTGATGGACTATGGAGTCAACCTTTATGCAAGAATTGAAGCTTCACAGAAGCATTTGATGAAATTGAGTTGCCTATACACTGTACCTGAAAAGACCACAGAAATACCAATTGATGTAATACACACAACAACTCAGATTTGTCCACAGACAGTGATTCAGATAATGATGTTGAAGTTTCTAGTTCTGACTCCTCTGAAGAAATTGAGAACTCTGACACTGACGGCCATTCACTGGACGCCCCTGATGAAAGTGAAACTAATTGTTCACAAGAAAAGAACATTTTCTGCCAAAGAATATGCCTGTATGGCTATTCTGGCCTTAATTTCAAGACATTGTATGACAATGAGAGGCTGCTAAAGATATCCTTGTTTTAATGAAACTACGGGTAATTTGTCCAGAGAATGTCACAGTACAGTTTTGCAAATTTACAGCAAGTGTGTGGAAACTGTGAGCTTTTCATTTCTGACATCTGTGAGAGATGTCTTCCTCTTTTTCCTAAAGTCATAAAGGATCAAGTCAAAAATTGTTCAACAGTGGGCTGTGATGGGTATGTGTGTGAATCTACAATTATATTAAATATATACATGCATATATATACTTTTGGTTTTATTGAAATTGTAAATAATATATATACATTTATGCTGACAGGAATTTTTTGCCTAATCTATTTATCAGATCTGAGAGCATCCATTTTTCTATCAGTTAAACTCTGGGTGTTTGATTTAAGGGTCCATACGGGCACATATACACTAACAAATCAGGTTGGATCTAAAAAGCAATGTTATGAGTGCTATAGTTTTATGTTGAGTTGTCAGACTTAAACTGGAATTAATGTAGTAACATTTGTTTGGAAGTAATTACCTTGGAGCTTGACAACAATAAAAAGGTATGGAACTCCAGGGAAATGATCCTGTTGATTTTTACTAATTCACAGAAACTGATTCATGCACTGAGTTCATCTTTAATTTTGACATTTTGGGAAATTTATAGAAATTTCAAACACAATATTTCATGTGTTTTAGCTGTTCCCAAAAATTCCCAGTCATACTTTTCACTATTCCCAAATATTCCCAGAAATTCCAAGGTCTTGGATTAAGCATAATTTGCATGGCTTGGAATAACTTGGAATTCCTAGGAATTCCCAATAATTCCCAGTCAGACTTCCACTATTCCCAAATATTCCCAGAAATTCCAAGGTCTTGGATAAAGCATAATTTGCATGTCTTGGAATAACTTGGAATTCCTAAGAATTCCTAGGAATTCCTAGGAATTCCCAGACTACTGGGAATTTATTTCGCAGGGGTAATGTTATAAGGTAACCCAGGCATACATGATTCTTTTAGGAAAAAGTGGTTGCAAGTTCTGCAATGGATGATCTGAGAAAGAGATTCAAGAGGACAGAAGATTTAAACTACCAACGACAGGAGCAGGCAAGAAGTCGATCATCCGCTCCATGTGCTCCTCGTTTAGTGGAAGAACAGAAGTTGGAGAGAGATGATGAACAACAATCAAAGAAACAAGATAAGGTAAGAATGGGAAATTTTCTTGGGAAGAATAGTGCTGATCGATTCACTGATTGCAATCTTGCAAATTTGTAAGCCACTGCCATTTGCTTCTCTTTAAGGTCCATCCCAAAGTTAATGAGAACTGGGCGGTGTACTGCTCTAACTGGGGTCGAGAGAGACCTTTGATTGGAAGGGTCTTAAAGGTGAAAGAAAACAGTATTACATTAGGCTGGCTAATTGGTCGATACAAGCGCGCTTGGAGTGACTGGAAGAGAGCAGGAAAGCACCAAACGCAGGAAATACCGCTAGAAGACCTACTTATGAAAATAGAATTTGTTGAAAAAAAAGGGGAAAAAAAGTTAAGCAATGAAACAATAGCGAAACTTAAAGAGAAATACAATGATAAAGAGAAAGCCCCATAAGATAAAGATTGTTTTACTCTAGTTTTATCACAAACTGAAACATTTGTTTTAGAACCTTGTCCTGTCAATGTGACAATTTGAAGTTCCGCTGTTTCTCAATGTAGCAGATATTTGGTGAGGAATCTTGTATGTCACACATAGGTCAACCGGATGTTTGAATTATTGGATTAACATTACACATTTTGATTGCCATGTCGATTGCCTCAGTTCGCTTTCCTACAACAAAGAAAAAATCTACTGTACTCATTGAGTATGACATCGCCAACTCAGTATAATTTGTACTCGCTGAGCACGAGATGGCAATTGAGTTAATGTTAAGCGTAATTCTCGATCTTTGGTAGCCTCGCATCTAGTTTACTTAAAGAATGTAATTTGTACTCATTGAGTACGAGATAGCGACTGAGTTAATGTTAAGCGTAATTCTCGATCTTCGGTAGCCTTCTTTAAAGGTAGCAATTTGTAAAGTAATTAAAAAGGAAATTGTGAAACCTTTTAATTTTCAATTGTAATTATAGATATTTGGTCAAGCTGTCAATGTTTAGTAGTCTTACTACTGGTTCTACTTACATGTAAAGAGTATAATTTGTACTCATTGAGTACGAGATAGCAATTGAGTTAATGTTCAGCGTAATTCTCGATCTTCGGTAGCCTTGCTACTAGTTTTACTTAAAGTGCCACTGAAACAAAATTTTCGTACTCTCTTTTTTTATCCCAATCTATAGTTTCAAACGTGCTGAAAGTAATGGTGAACTTTATTTCTGCCATATCCCAACAGAAAGTGCTTTTTTTAGATGTTGAAATCGACTTTTTGGAGCAAAACTGTGTCCGGGCTCTGGAACCGAGTTTAAGGACCTTGTGACGTCACTGGTTGTATTCACGCAAGAAGCGCTATAGATTCTCTCTTGTTTTCACTTGAGTTATTCAAGTTTATTCTTCATATTGTCGATACCTACTAGTTTTCTACCTTGTAATTTCTGTCCAGCCTTGACAGGAAATACACATCATAAACGTTGGAGGGCGCCAGAGAGTGTAGATTCACCAGAGTAAATGCTACAGATTATAACAGCTCAGTATACTTTTCGAACATCTTGAGTACTCGATTGGAGATTTCGAAGACGAGTGTGGCAACTTTTATATCACGTCCTGAAGCCTAAACACGATATTTCGTCGTCTGTTTTCAGCCTGGTTCTGAAATTTGGATTGTAACGTTGATCTAAGGTCTATTAACAAGGTTCGAATATATCCTCGGCAACTTTACTGCATTAAAAGCCGTAAGCGCATCAGCCATCCGCACAATCACGAAGTTATTAACGGTCCACAAGCTTTGAGTCGAGTACTTCTTTGCACACTGAGGGCATCTTTTTATGATACTAATAAGTGAGAGTTCTTGTGGTAGACAAAATGTATCTTTGAAAATTGTGATCCGCAGCAGGGTTTGCTTTATTGCCGCATACGTATCAGTGTAAACAAAGTGGGAATTTCGCTTCTCTTTTACACGTATCTCCCAATTGCAATATTCCACGGCCGATGGATTACTTTGAGTTCTTTAGCGCATACTTATGTCTATGATCTTCATTTAATAATATCCAAGTTCAAAACAATTCGTTAAAACGTCACTAGTTTACACTCCTTTCGAAGGTTCATTAAACAGAATTTGAACTAATTTGCATATATGACCTTTCGCCACCGACATTGTCACGCTTTCTCTCGTTTCCTGAAAACATACCTGTAGGGTCATGGCAGCTTAGTTTACCTTTATAGTTTAAATTCGCTCCCTCATATAAAAGAAGAGGGTTTCTTAAATTGTTGCTGTTGTGATAACTTGCAGGATGTAGCAGATACAACTGGACTAAAGGTCACTGTGGCACAATCTCGTCCGCCGTGAAACTCACAAAGCGTCCGGTTTCCTCGAAGCGAAGCAACTCGAAAACTCAAAGCGTTGTTGCTGCGATTCGTGCAGCCGCAGTCCGGATAATATTTTCAAAAGCCGCTTTCTCTTGTTTTCATGTCTTTTTTACTTTATGAGTGTAGATATTGTTTAATTGAGTGCTGGCATTTCACCAAGAGTCCCGATCATTTTGCGATCTAAGAACTCCCACTCGTTTGCTTGCTTACATAAAATATCCTGCAAATATCCAATTAAATAGACTGGAAAGCCCCAGGATCGACTCTCGACCTCTTCATGTTTAAGGCTACTGTGATTATCTGCTTTACAGCTCCGAGATGTCCTTAAGATGTTTTTTGGGGGGCTTCGAACAGTAATCTCTTCTCCCATAATCACTCTAAATTTTCAGCACAGCATGAGAGTAATACAACCAGTGACGTCACTAGGCTGTTTTGGCCGTGCCAAAATGGCCGCCAATTTTGGGCTTAACCAGCCAACTTCGAACAGCTGAAAAAGCAGTTTTCGCTTACCGCATGCGAAAAAAAGTTTGCAGTGTTTCCAAGTAAGGTTGAAACTTTATTACTAAGCAAAAATCTCACATACAAAAATTTCGTTTCAGTGGCACTTTAACGAGTATAATCTGTACTCATTGAGTACGAGATAGCAATTGACTTAATGTTAAGCGTAATTCTCGATCTTCGGTAGCCTTGCTACTAGTTTTACTTTAAGAGTATAATTTGTACTCATTGAGTACGAGATAGCAATTGACTTAATGTTAAGCGTAATTCTCGATATTCGGTAGCCTTCCTACTAGTTTTACTTAAAGAGTATAATTTGTACTCATTGAGTACGAGATAGCAATTGACTTAATGTTCAGCGTAATTCTCGATATTCGGTAGCCTTGCTACTAGTGTTACTTAAAGAGTATAATCTGTACTCATTGAGTACGAGACAGCGATTGACTTAATGTTAAGCGTAATTCTCGATCTTCAGTCAAACTGTCGATGTTTGGTAGTCTTCCTCTGGATTTACTTAAAAAGTATCATTTGCACTCACTGAGTACTGAGCATCACAACGGCGGCATAGACGCACATAGCTGTGGTCCTGTATTGTGAACTATTATATTGCAATAAAATACAAGCACTGCTCTGCACTAGATGCTTTGAGCTGTTTCACGGACCTTTCGAAGAACATTGCCATCACTTGCTCTTTCACACCAAGGTTACTGAGCAGAAAGTATCAGTGGTAACAAACAAACAGTGCGTCTTAGGAGTGTGTCGAGAAGTGTTGGAACAAATTGTCTGTGAAATATGATAACTTGTTTACTATATTCTTGGTTCTTCCCCTCAAAACGATCATAAAAGCGACTTAACCATTACTTGCAACGTCACTTTTAGTCCCAGAAGTATTTCATCAAGTGGAAATTTAGGCAATTAATACTAAGGTGAGAGTTTTCGGGCACTAAATTAAGTCATATGACACCTTCACATCCATTCCTGAAGAGTGATGTACTGTTGAGTGACGTACTCTATTGGGCGAACAGTCTCGAATTTCGTCGCGTGTCGCTTGTTCAATGTTGTGCAAAGGCTGAACGATTAAAAACTTACATGTACCTGTGCTCGAGTACTTGTGTTTCTCCAGTGTATCAATATTATTGATAATCCAACGAAAGTGAGGGGAAATATATCATATACATCGAGGGAAAACTAATGCTTCGAGTCATGAGGATGGATGTTAAAACCTTGAATTCGATGCGCCAGTGGTGGCAGGGTTTTCCGACTTTCCAAGGTAAGCGTGAATAATACAGAGCTCTGGTAAATTAGAATGAGAATTGATACCGAAATTTATTTACTAGTTGTAAATTCCGACTTAAATGCGAGGTTAAACTAAGCTAGAAATAACGGGTTTCCATTAATTGAGCTATTTGTTTCTGCCGGATTGTAGGATGTCTCGGGAGGTTGTTGATAACCCAAGGCGATCGAGGCCGCGTTTATCCTAAGTTGAAAATACATCAACGGACAGCACAATTTTCGCCGAAAATGCTGCCATCAATACGACTTAAATGCTGTATTATTTAATTTCTTGACATCTGCGACATTTTAGGATATAATATATAGGACAACTTTTCGCGCTACAATTTATCAACGCGCTTTTATTAAGGAAAACGATGATTGACAACTAATACCTTCCTTGCCATATTTTGGTGAGCAAAGCTGAACACGAACGTTTCATTCTGAATGTTAGCTTTTGATTTGCTGTTGGCAGACTTTTTAAGTTCACAATCGTACTGATTGGGTTTATTTTGTACTAAAGAAGTCGTACTTCTACTCATTGAGTTCAAATTTGGTGACCTGTCTTCATCCTACTTCCTGATTGGTTGGTAAATACTTATTCAGTACAGTGAAGTCAACTTAATGAGTTAGCAATCTGTGATTGGTTTATCGCATACTTATTAGTTCATTCCAGATTCTTTTTGTGTGTTCCAGAATAGTTTTAGCCTGTGTTTACCATTAATTTTTTAAACTTTGTTTGATTTTTGATTTGACTGTACAGCATATTCAGTATGGGCATTGTTTTAATCACGGCTGATTTTATTGTGTGTTTTCCTGTATCCCTATGAGGCACCCACCCAACACAATAGATGTTAAAAACTGAGGTGTGAGTTACTTTTTATTTACTAGACAATGTATCACAACTGATTCTTATATAATATTTTAAGTAATGTATGTAGTTTATCACTAGATGGCCTCAAATCTATTTTGGGGTTGAGATTATTCGCAAGAAAAAGAAGCTTTTCCGTCCTTCTAAGAGATCATTCCCTTATCAAATTCCTATCAAACTGCTTAGATGTGCAATATAAAGGGTAGTATCTAACATTTGAAACTGACAGGGGCTAGGTCATTCTCAAAAATTGCTGTAAAACAAAAGCAACATTCAAAATTCGATAAAAAACCAAACAGGGAATGCCATAAAATTTGATAGGCAACATTTGTTTCATTCCAATGGTGTCACTGTAGTTTAGAGTGAAGGCTGTTAATTCTTTCTTGAGTAAACAGTACATGCCAAGATTTTTGGGTTTTACAAGCTATGACCTAACTCCGTAGAAAAATGAAGCTAATTTTTAAAATGTCCACAACCAACTTGAAATACATGTATTTATGTATGTAAAAACTAATGAAGCCAACAAAGCGTCCTTTCCTAAATGGAAAGTTGTAAATAAAGCCAAACATTTCGCATACCAATTGCCACAAACGTGGCAAACAACGAGTAGTCTAATTATTCTTGAGGGTAGAGGGTTAGCAAGGTTTTTTTCTCTATCTACTTTTGCGTCGCGTCTCCTTGAGGTAGAGGACTTAAGCGCACGCTCATGTGTTTTGCCCACTTTTCTATCCCTGAGAAAAATTAGAGACTACTCGTAGTCGACAAGCGTGGTCAATAATTATACCTAAAGGCCTACCCACACTAACGAATGAACTCTTTATTTAGACAAATTTTCTGTCACCAGCACCGCTTTACAAATTGTGAAAAGAACAATGTTTAAATGTTTAAATGTTTAGATTGTTCAAAAACAATTTAAATTTTGTCTGCTCTAGTGCAGATAGGCTCCTTACGTTCATTAAAGTAAAATTACTATAAAACGGAACAATGTTTGTCAGGAGATGGTGCCCATTGTATTGTATTGTACTTTAAACTTACTAGCCTACATTTCAAAATGCCTGTTTACACGTCAAGCAAAAATTGGTCCATAGCCTATATGTTTTCCTACATACAAAGAAACAGTCAAGATTTCGTGGGAGCCATAGGGCTTTATTACCTTGGGCTCAATACTCGCTTAAGGCCACCTGACAACGCTTTTCATTTTACTGACACTTTGCCTTTTTCCCCTCTTGCCTGCTGTGCAACTGTTGGTACTTTTCAGGGTCAATTATTTTTAACTCCTATATGCCAATGTAGTTCCTTATTGTATTCCTTGGCACACCAAATTGCTTCATGACTTTTGTTAGGGAGGCACTTTTTCTGCGCTAAAATCTCCAAGACACACGTGGACTCCTCCACCAATGCTTCCCCCCTCCCCACCCAACATTCCCCCCCCCACAAAAAATGACTATTTCTTTACAAAGGTCACCGTATCCAGACCAATGTTTTGATGGGTTTTGACCATTTTTCACCCTAGCAAAAATTTTGTAAAACACTAGTTTTTCATGTTGTAAAAGTCCTCAGTGGGGTAGAAGGGCAGCAGTTTGCCTTCTGCTTTCATTTTATTGGCTTGTGCTCGATACTCGCCTAAGGCTCCCCTACAATGCTTTTCAGTGCATTTTACTGACGTTTTGCCCTTTTCTCCTGTTGCCTGTTGTACAACAGTTTTGTACTTGTCAGCATCAATTATTTTCAACTCACATCTGCCAATGTAGTCCCTTATTGTATTCCTTGGCACACCATATTGCATCATGGCTTTTGTTAAGGAGCATTCTTTTTGCGCAAGGATCTCCAGGACACCCTCATACCTCTCGTGGATGCCATCAAGGTTGAGACCTGTAATAAGTCCTTTATAAGAGATACGGAAAGGCATAAAGTAAGGAAAAAGGTTATGTGCACGCCCCTCCCACCCTCCCTCGGGGGATTTCAACTAAGTTTTATACAGACCAATTTTCTTTTGATAGGAAAGGTAACACTTTCACTTACCTTCCATAGAGAGTTGTACCCTTTTCATATACCTACGGAACACGTCTACTAAATTTTTCAGTTAAAATAAATGTAGCCTTTGGGTGCGTCTGCTCGTTAACAAATGGTAAACACCACAGCGTGCACTATTGACTTATGTATGCACGCGGAACGCTGCTTAGCATGAAAGAAGCGTAAGAGTTGCTCGAGACGATAGCTTCTTGAGTGCTTAGCAAACCTCCCAAGTGCATCCATACCTCTACAGTGTACGTTGTGGTGTTTACCAAGGCTTACGGCATTTTCTCTGTATTAAAACTACACGTGCTAAGGTTACTCTCTGAATTTTGAAGTAAAGCATGCAGTACTCACTCAACCCCATTACGAAGCTTAAAAGGAAATCGTACTTCTGAACAGGTATCAGACGTGGCGCACAGCTAACAATCTTTCAGTATTATGAAGGAAGATATTCTTGATATGTAACTTTTCAAATTCACTTGTAGAAAATTGTAGAAAAGTAGAAAAACTCATGCAGTAAGTACACTTTCTTTTTTTCTGCGTTTCTCAGAGCACGTGCTTTTCGTTTCAGTTCATAATATATTTCCCTGTGGGTTGTTCTCTTACAATTACTGTGTGTTGTGAAGAAAGGTGTTTTTGGATTTGGGGGTGGGTTCTCTCTTCTCTTCGTCGCTTTCGCCATCAGGACTGTCTTCGCTGTCTGTCTCTTCTTTGTTGCATTTCTTTGCAGCTCTTCGCCCACCCTTGTCAGAATTAACTGAACTTTTACCAGCTGCCACCGTACCTACAGAATAGAAAATAAGCCTTTTAAACGTTTTCTCTTAAGTTAATTAAAATGAAAATATGGCCGGTACAATAGCTGCCGTGTAAGAACACACGAAAGTGACTCTGAAGCTACTAATCGCCGATTGGGCAAAATAATACAAAGGATTTTTTTTGCTCAAGCAGGAGCCAGCGTTCGCATAGCCATTTGGAAATGGTCTGGAGAGACTCGTTTCCCAGGGGCTCTTACCTCTTTATAGAAAACTTTTGCTGCCACAATTTCTGCCTGGTGTACTTCGTTTCTCCGCGACTAGCTGCCCCTGGGTCTCCGAAGGTGTTGAAACTCCAATTTCGTGAAATTAACCACGCGAATTTAAAGGGTGAAGATCCATTTGGATTCAGCTGTAACGCAAAAAAACGGTATCATGTACTATTGTATAGCTCTGCTTTGTTGCGTAGGAGCATTTCAAATTGTTCCAGTTTCATTTTGTTATACGGTTTTCTTCAGGGTCACTGGAAACTATTGCTATGGAAAATTAATAAAAATCAGTCGTGCCAATTCTGAGACTAACTGTATGTTATGCACATTAGTATGTTGACAATTTTCGCGAAATTACGTTCCTTTTAATGTATTGTTTGGCCAAATTGCGAAATTTAAGTCCTGGAAAATATGCCCATTCCATTTGTGCAAAGTTAAGTTGATGATGTTTCCAAAAGGTCTAGATAGCAGCAGACATGTAAAGATTTTAAGGAAAACGACCAATTTTTTAAGTTTGCAAGACATGTTTCGACAGAGCTTCTGTCATCTTCAGTTGAATGAATGATTACAAAGCAAGTTGAATAATAAGTAGGCAAAAATGCTAATTAAGACAAATAGTAACAACAGAACGTGAAAAGGTGTAAGTTAAAAGGATAATTTTAGATTTACATGGTGTAATTGCTGATTGAGGGAAGGTAGTTCTTTTTGAATATGAATAGCCTCCTTTATCTTGAGTTGAAAGCTGGTAGTGGCGTAATCTAAAATATGAAAGCAGTCTATTGAACACAATGAGCGACAACGTTCAGAATTCTGAAGATGTTTGAAGATGTGAGAGGCCCTATCAACGGCTAAGTGCTCACGTACGCGTGTGGAAAAATGTTGGGAGGTTTCGCCAACATAACAGGCATTACAGCCCGCACATGTAAACTTATAAACCACACGTGAAGGAAGCCTGTCGGGGATAGGGTCTTTCACACCAAAAAGGTTACCTATCTTGAAGGAAGAAAAAACTAATTTGATGTCTAAATCATTACAATAGCGCTTGATTAAGTGTCGAATCTTCTTCTGAGTGATGACAGAAAAATGGCCTATGTATGGCAGCTTAAAGTAAAACGTGGGCGAGGTGGTAAGGGGGTAGCCCCGGGGACAATGATTGCTATGGGTCCCAGTGATGTAACGGTTAACCACTTTTTCAATTAAATGGGCAGGGAAAAGGTTCCTTTTGAGAATTTCAGTAAGCTTGGTTATATCCTCGTGTAACCCCGACCAAGTGTTGTTGATCTTGTAGGCCCTGTCAACAAGAGTCCTAATGAGACCTACTTTGTATGAGTACGAGGTGAAGCTAAAATAATTAGTTAATAACCCAGTAAAGGTTTTCTTACGGTAAACCCTAGTTAGGAAGGAATTAGTGTCACTATTATCAATAAGAACATCTAGAAAGGGTAATTTGCGATTAAGTTCTTTTTCCATAGTAAACCTTATGTTGGGGTGCCCAGAGTTAATGTAGTCAAAAAATATAACAGCATCGTGCTCCGAGTGAAATAAACAAAAAGTGTCGTCAACATACCTACTATAAAATAAAATTTTAGAGCATTGAAGATTTTCCAACCATAGTTTTTCATGATGCCCCATAAAACGATTGGCTAATACGGGAGCAAGGGGAGACCCCATGGCCACACCATCAATTTGGTCATAGAAAGAACTGTTAAATAAGAAATGGGTCTGGGCGGTGGCTACAGTGAAAAGGCTTCTAAGTTCAGGTTTACTTAACTTAAAGTCAGGATTGCCCTCGGAAATGTAATTGACTGCCAGGTCAATACATTCCTCAAGAGGTATGTTAGTAAAGAGACTTTCCACATCGAAGGAAACCATAAATTTACCAAACATAGATAAAGATTGAATGTCCTGTACAAAAGTAAAAGTGTCTGTAGCACAGTGTTCAGTTGGGATGTGCAGCGCCAAAAGATTGCATAGATATTTAGCCAGGTTATAATTGTAAGTTCCAATAGAAGACACGATGGGGCGAAATGGTGGAGTTGAGTTAGGCCCAAAATCCTTGTGCATTTTGGGGAGGCCATAAATTCTTGCTGGTTGAGAGCCTTTGGGATAGATGTTTTCGTACACTTCATTGGCAAGGTGACCATCTTTCTTCAACTTTCGGAGAAGTCGCTGCAGTCTACCTTCTCTCAGTAAAGTTGGATCTTCCTTGATGGGCCGGAATTTGGAAGTGTCATTGATGATTTTAAAAATACCTTGGTCGTAATCTGTTCGGTCCAAGATGACCACACCATTCCCTTTGTCTGGTTTTAAAATGACAATGTTTTTGTTCTTCTTTAGCTCCTTAAGAACTCTGAGTTTCTTGCGGTCAGCAGTCGTTGGACGGTATGAAGAGACAAGAATGGGCTAAATGAGAAAGGTCTGCAACAAGTTTTCCTGCTTGCTAGGTGTCCCTCAAGTTCTTTGCCATGGTGTGATTGATAAGCTCAAAGCATGTGAAGACATCTGACTCGTTTATTTTTGGTGGACGGATGGAATGTGTTAATCCAAATTTGAGAATGTCAAGTTGTTCTGACGTGAGACTATGAGAGGAAATGTTAGTGACAGTCTCATTGGAGCTAAAAGGAAGAGAAGTGTTACGTGTGAGATTTTTGAGTTTCTTCTGGTGTGTCTTGATAAATTGAGTGGTTGCTTTCGTAAATTGGTGATGTACTGTGCGTTTGAGAATGTAGAAATCTACACTGTTCAGGATACTTTGAACACGATTACTTAGCTGGTCTCTTGTGTGGATCAATTTCCGATGTTCCCTTGAACGTTTAGCGATGGCATTTCTCAAAAGCTGTTTTCGGATGGTAATAGTGTCGTGTCGATTGGTGTTAGGAAGATTGAAGCTGAGAAACTTGGGAAAAACATTGAAGGACTGACAGTTGCGTAGGAAGTTTAAATCCAACTCGGCTTTGCGAGACTTGATCGAGATCTTCTCAAATTTTCGTAGATCAGCAATGTTGATGTGATCATACCTTTCTGCTATGTCGTTGATGATGTTGATGATGTTGACAGGGCCTACAAGATCAACAACACTTGGTTGGGGTTACACGAGGATATAACCAAGCTTACTGAAATTCTCAAAAGGAACCTTTTCCCTGCCCATTTAATTGAAAAAGTGGTTAACCGTTACATCACTGGGACCCATAGCAATCATTGTCCCCGGGGCTACCCCCTTACCACCTCGCCCACGTTTTACTTTAAGCTGCCATACATAGGCCATTTTTCTGTCATCACTCAGAAGAAGATTCGACACTTAATCAAGCGCTATTGTAATGATTTAGACATCAAATTAGTTTTTTCTTCCTTCAAGATAGGTAACCTTTTTGGTGTGAAAGACCCTATCCCCGACGGGCTTCATTCACGTGTGGTTTATAAGTTTACATGTGCGGGCTGTAATGCCTGTTATGTTGGCAAAACCTCCCGACATTTTTCCACACGCGTACGTGAGCACTTAGCTGTTGATAGGGCCTCTCACATCTTCAAACATCTTCAGAATTCTGAACGTTGTCGCTCATTGTGTTCAATAGACTGCTTTCATATTTTAGATCACACCACCACCAGCTTTCAACTCAAGATAAAGGAGGCTATTCATATTCAAAAAGAACTACCTTCCCTCAATCAGCAATTACACCATGTAAATCTAAAATTATCCTTTTAACTTACACCTTTTCACGTTCTGTTGTTACTATTTGTCTTAATTAGCATTTTTGCCTACTTATTCAACTTGCTTTGTAATCATTCATTCAACTGAAGATGACAGAAGCTCTGTCGAAACATGTCTTGCAAACTTAAAAAATTGGTCGTTTTCCTTAAAAGTTAAGTTCCCGTGAAAATAACTAACAATAAGGTAGTTCACTATCCATATCTTTAATTTCCTCGTTTGTCAAAAATTTGACCTCCGCAAATTTTTCAAATGTCTCTATAACGTCTATAACGCTATCTTAATTTCATCTGCACTTTGTACGTATGATTTTGTCTCTCAAACTGTTCTACTTTCATGAACAAATTTGTGTGCGATACACGTTTTCTACCCGAAAGGACCAAAACTAAAAACCCCCAAAAAAGACCGACAGGAAAAGGCTGCTAAATCCAAAAGCAATGACGGCTATTTCATTTAGAACCTTGCGACTCAGAAAGAAAAAGAAAAAAAATTCTACCTTTAAGCTCCACAACACACCTTTGCATTGCAGCCAGGGTTTCCTGAAATTCTTGTTCTCATTTTCTGTTCATTTCTTTCGATCACCTTATCTTGGATGCAAGGTCATGCTTTAGTTCTTTGTATTTCGTTACAGACACCGTCTTGTTTTTCGTGGTTTCCACTGAGCTGTAAATATAAACAAAAAAAGTGCATTTCTTTGAGCATAGGAATTAACGAGTTTTTTTTAACTCCAAGATATGATTATTTCATACAACAAAACATTTTCCTGTGAGGTACATTAGGTACAAACTTTTTGTCCATGTGATAAAATTACCTTTTATTTCACTGTTTGTTTTTTTTGTTCTTTGTTTTTCGTTTTTGCTTTCCACCATTAGATTTTGGCTGTGATAATTCACTGTTGTTCTTCATAGACATAAGGTAAGAGTGATTGAATTGGACTACTTACGTTTTGTAAGTGCTCAGCTTTCCTTTAAAGCTCGAGGATGAAGACTTCGCACTTCTCTTCACATTGTACTCTTCTGGAGTCTCTGATGCCAGAACACCGCTCACAAGGCTGTTGTTGAGGCAGTCGCAACGATCAACTGCTTGACCACAAAACATCGCGTAGAATGCCTATTGTTCTCGGGACATTTACTTGCAGTCGAATAAAAATTATAGGTCTGTAATATTAGCAGTGAAGCGTAAACAGGGACGCTCTGATTGGTCAAAGATCACGTACGCTTTCCTCCGAAGGGAATACTGCCTTAGCTCATTAACTTGTCAAGGCGGGGCTAAGAAACAAAGGCCTCGAAAGTTATTCTTTATTCTATTGTTTCCGATATCGCGTATTTCAAGCTGGCTATTTCAAGCGTTGGACTTGTAATGGATATTTGCATCCGATTTTTACCATAGGCCATTACATGTATCCGGGTTTTTCGTACCAACGTCTTTTCGTACCACCCATTTTCGTACCACCTACATACACGTTCGTACATGTTCGTACCACATAAACATACATTCCAAATAGCACAGATTTAGACTATCTGATAGTCTAAATGAGATTTTAGATGTATAGCATGGTTTTGGTGTGATTTCTTTACGTAAAGGATATCACAGAAGAAGTTCTGGAGAATAATTATCCACAGAATAACACTCTTATCTTCACACGAGCGAATTATTCTGTGACAAAAACTTCGAAGATTGTTGTCACACAATAACTCGTTCGCCTCTTCGAAATTTTTCAGTAATTGGCGATGTTTCCCTTACTTTATTCGCCTTGAAATCCCCTAAAACTTTGCAAGGAATAAAAAGAATTGTTTCTTTGCTAAAGATCTGGTCTTGAAAGCCGAGCTTCTCAAAAATATTTGACTGATGACACCAGTCTTCACGCTGTTGTTGTCACATAATAACTCTCTGGCCTCTTTGAAGTTTTTCAGTAATTGGCGATGCTTACCTTACTTTATTCGCCTTGAAATCCCCTAAAACTTTGCAAGGAATAAAAAAAATTGTTTCTTTGCTAAAGATCTGGGCTTGAAAGCCGAGTTTCTCAAAAAAATCTGACCGATTGACACGAGTCTTCACGCTGTTGTTGACAATAACTTGCTCGCCTCTTTGAAGTTTTTCAGTAATTGGCGATGTTTCCCTTACTTTATTCGCCTTGAAATCCCCTAAAACTTTGCTAGGAATAAAAATAATTGTTTCTTTGCTAAAGATCTGGTCTTGAAAGCCGAGTTTCTCAAAAAAATCTGACCGATTGACACGAGTCTTCACGCTGTTGTTGACAATAACTTGCTCGCCTCTTTGAAGTTTTTCAGTAATTGGCGATGTTTCCCTTACTTTATTCGCCTTGAAATCCCCTAAAACTTTGCTAGGAATAAAAATAATTGTTTCTTTGCTAAAGATCTGGTCTTGAAAGCCGAGTTTCTCAAAAAAATCTGACCGATTGACACGAGTCTTCACGCTGTTGTTGACAATAACTTGCTCGCCTCTTTGAAGTTTTTCAGTAATTGGCGATGTTTACCTTACTTTATTCGCCTTGAAATCCCCTAAAACTTTGCTAGGAATAAGAATAATTGTTTCTTTGCTAAAGATCTGGTCTTGAAAGCCGAGTTTCTCAAAAAAATCTGACCGATTGACACGAGTCTTCACGCTGTTGTTGTCACACAATAACTCGCTGGCCTCTTTGAAGTTTTTCAGTAATTGGCGATGTTTCCCTTACTTTATTCGCCTTGAAATCCCCTAAAACTTTGCTAGGAATAAAAATAATTGTTTCTTTGCTAAAGATCTGGTCTTGAAAGCCGAGTTTCTCAAAAAAATCTGACCGATTGACACGAGTCTTCACGCTGTTGTTGTCACACAATAACTCGCTGGCCTCTTTGAAGTTTTTCAGTAATTGGCGATGCTTACCTTACTTTATTCGCCTTGAATCCCCTAAAACTTTGCTAGGAATAAAAATAATTGTTTCTTTGCTAAAGATCTGGTCTGGAAAGCCGAGTTTCTCAAAAAAATCTGACCGATTGACACGAGTCTTCACGCTGTTGTTGTCACACAATAACTCGCTGGCCTCTTTGAAGTTTTTCAGTAATTGGCGATGTTTCCCTTACTTTATTCGCCTTGAAATCCCCTAAAACTTTGCTAGGAATAAAAATAATTGTTTCTTTGCTAAAGATCTGGTCTTGAAAGCCGAGTTTCTCAAAAAAATCTGACCGATTGACACGAGTCTTCACGCTGTTGTTGTCACACAATAACTCGCTGGCCTCTTTGAAGTTTTTCAGTAATTGGCGATGCTTACCTTACTTTATTCGCCTTGAATCCCCTAAAACTTTGCTAGGAATAAAAATAATTGTTTCTTTGCTAAAGATCTGGTCTTGAAAGCCGAGTTTCTCAAAAATATCTGACTGATGACACCAGTCTTCACGCTGTTGTTGTCACATAATAACTCGCTGGTGTAGTGATCGGGTAAGACGAAGGAAGACAAGTACAGTGTACACGCGTTCAGTCTAAGATGTAATTTACTGTAATCTCGTTCTTGGATGATCATGTTACATTGGTAGATTATTAAATCACGTGTATCAATGATGTAATCGCTACACTCCTTCTTCAGATCAGTTCCTTAAAATTCATGTATCCAATTCGTTCTTGGTTGTACTTAACATGCAGCTAATCAATGACTCAATCAATAAATAATAATTAATTGACATGCACCTAATCAATGAAATATATTCAATGCTGGTACCATAGTACCATAGTAATTAGAAATAATCACAGTCAATTGTCAGTAACGAAACAAGTGTTCAGTGTTCATAATCATTGTTGAAATCTGATCAATGTTTAAAGTCAATTCAATGTTCATTTGGCATAGTCCTTCAGGTGTCCATCAAATGTAGATTTGGTCTGTCGCTGTGATCTGCGCAGGGGTACGGTTTGGTTGGTAGGCGTTGCCTCAGTTGGCACTTGTCGAGTGACAATTCCTTGGGTGGCTATTGGTGCTGCCACTGGTGTTGTTTCCTGGGTGACAGCTGGTGGTACTACTGGTCTTACAGGGTTTGTTTTCTTGTCTCTTGCTGGGACGTAGGCTGTTCTGAGCAGCTTGAATTTGGATGCATCTCTGCATACTGTTTTCCCATCACTGGTTCTCCTAGCATGGATTGTGGAACCAATTACCTTTGTGGCAATGTAGATGTACGGTTTGAATGGGGTGTCTCCTTTGCGTTTCTTGTCGCGTTTCAGGAGAACGGCTTCTCCGGCTTTGAACTTGTGTTTCTTGGCTCTGTGTCTTCGGTCATGGTAAGACTTCAATTTCTCTTTGTATTTGCTGTCTCTTTTCCTGACTACTTTGTCCCTGCTGGCTCTCTCTGTTGGGTAGTGGTCAAGTCTGGTACGGATTGCTCGATTCATGAGGAGATCATATGGCACATTTCCTGTGGCTGGATGAGGTGTCTCTCGGTATGCTTGTAGCATGTCACAGGTTGCTTCATGGAGATCAATGCCTTCTGCGCGTGCTATAGCGGCTGTCTTGTTCATGAGCTTGTTGAAACCTTCCACCTGTCCCTGGGCTTTGGGATGTCGTGGCGTGATTTTCTTGTGCGTGAACCCCATTTCTGCTGCAAATTCTTTAAAGTCTTCTGAGTTAAACGGAGGTCCATTGTCTGATTGGACTGTCTTGGGGACTCCGTGAGTGGCGAAGACTTTCTTTAACTTCTGCCGTACCGGCTTGATGGCTGTCGAGTAGACAAATTCAACCTCTGGGTATCTTGAGTATTGGTCAGCTATGACCAGTGCATACTCTTTGCTTGGGAATGGTCCACAGAAGTCGATTTCAATGGTTTCCCAAGGTCTCTGGCAGTTTTGTCATCTTGGCTGGTTCAGTATGCTGCGTGTTTGTTGCTATCTGGCAGTCAAAGCAAGTGCTCACAACGGTGTCAATGCGAGAGTTCATGGCGGGAAACCAGTACTTTCGGCGTAGCATTTGTTTAGTCTTGCTGATACCTAAGTGTCCTTGCTTGTGGGCTATCTGGATAATCTTGTCTCTCAGTGATTCAGGGGGGATGATTCTGTCCATTCTCAGGATCAGTCCTTCTGCCATGTATAGCTCTGCTCTCAGGTCAAAGTATGGCTTGAGGTCTGGATCAGTCTTGGTCCATTTGCCTGTTTGCATGGCCGCAGCGAGCTTTGTAAGCTGTTTGTCTTTTGCGGTTTCTTCTTTGATTCTGTCCAGAACTACAGCGTGCTCTGATTGGACAGTGGCGATGACATATTTCTCAAGACGGTCATTCCCTGTCTCCGGCAGTGGGTGTCTGGACATGTAGTCAGTCATGTTGGTTTTACCCGGGATGTGAATCATTTCGAAGTCGAGGTTCTGCATTTTCAAGGCCAGTCTTTCAATGCGTGGTGGCAGTTTAGCTGTTGGGTTGTTGAAGAGTGGAAGCAGTGGCTTGTGGTCCGTTGCTAACTGGAACTTTGGTGCGCCAAGCAGGTACATCTGGAGCCTGGTTGTAGTGAATTCGGCTGCCAGTGCTTCTCTCTCGATTTGAGAGTACCTCTTCTCTGTGTCAGTTAAGGTCCGGCTCACATAGTGTACTGGTTGGAATCCTTTACCAGTCTTCTGAAACAGACCTCCTCCTAATCCTTCTGGGCTTCCGTCACAGATGACAAGTGTTTCGTGTTCTGAATGGTACGGGATTAGGACTGGGGCTGCTGTGATGGCGGCTTTCAGGTCCTTGAAGGCTGTTTCTTGTTCTGTCGACCACTCAAACTTTGCGTTGATTTTCGTGAGCTTTCTCAGTGGTTTGCACCGGCTGGAGAAGTTCCTGATGTACCTGGATAGGTAGGCTACCATTTGGAGAAAAGAGACTAATTCCTCTTTGGATGCTGGTGGAGCACAGTTTTGGACCGCTTGAATCTTGGTTGGACTTGGTTTAAGACGTTCTTGTGTAAACAAGTGTCCGTGGAAGTCGATGGACGCTTTTCCAAATTCGCACTTTTCACGTCGCAGGGTCAGGTTGTGATCCTCCAATCTCTGTAGCAGTTGCGCGAGAGATTTGTTGTGCTCATCCCAGTCTCTACCACTGATCATAATGTCGTCAGGGTTATTGAGAACCTTTGGGATGCCTGATATGATCTTGCTTATTTCTGCATCGAACAGATCTTGGCTGTTTACTCCGCCAAAGGCCAGACGTTTGTACCTGTAGTTGCCCCATGGAGTGGAGAAGGTCATGGTTTTTCGTGATTCGGGGTCGAGGCAGAACTGGTGGTAGCCATGGTTAAGGTCAAGTTTACTGAAGATCTTACAGTCTCTGAATACTGTTACAAAGTCCTCTGTGATTGGGGCTTGGACGTTGCGTGTGCGGAGCATTGATTTGTTCAGGAGACGGAGGTCCAGGCTAACTCTGATGTCTTTAGGGTTCTTGGGCTTTGGTTGCACGACGATTGGTGAGCACCAGGTGATTGCTTCGTGGTCAGGGACTTTCTCCATGATGTCATTTTTGATAAACTCTTCAATTCTGTCTTGGAGGGGTTCAATGAGATGGTATGGGACGCGTCTAGGTTTCTGGGCAATTGGTATGGCGTCTTCTTTCATAGGTAGATGAATTTGTATCTCTTGGCCATCTCTTGTTGCCTTGCCAACACCTTGCAAACGATTCTTGTACCGATTTAGGATTTTCTCTAGCTCAGGATTCTCATTTTCGATTTTCTTCACGGCTTTGTTTGGTTCTTTTAATCCGCCTGTTTCATCGATCTTTAGCATTCCAAGTTCATCTAAGTTGGGTCTTCCCAGTAGAGGTAGCGAGTCAATCTTTCCTTGGACTACCACGATTGTTGCTTCTGTTTCTCTCGTCTGGTTTTCGATTTTCACAGTACATTCTCCCATGATTGGCAGGTCATGGGTGAGTGCTTTTAATTTGATTTTCGATTCTTCAAGTGCCATTTCCGGTCTTTCTGTTTGCAGTTTTCGGAACTGATATTCATCCATTATGTTGGTGTCCGTGCCGGTATCTGGCTCGACTGTGGTTTCAATGCCGTTGATGAGGATGGTGCAGGTCTTCTGAATGCTTTGGCTGGCTTTGTGTATCTTTAGGTGGTGGATGAAACAATCATCGCTCGAAGTGTCGCTGGAATCCGACTTCCGGTCGATTTCCTCGTGACCTGACACTTGGTGGATTTTTCCATTTCGATTGTTTGATCTTCAATGATTTCGTCGTCCTCGCTGATCGCGTCTTGTTCGAGAATCTTTTGGATAGCGAGTTTGCTGTGGACGAAAGCCTTTCTTCTCTTGAGGGTTGCTTTTGCAGACGTTTGCGTAATGATTTCGTTTTCCACATGCGGTGCAAGTGGCGCCGATCGCCGGGCATTTCTGTGTGTGTTTACGCCCACATCGACCACATGGTTTTTGAGTTGGCATTTCTTCGATGCGTTTAACATCTTTTTCTTCGTGGGAAATCTTTTCCATTTCGGACGCTTGCTGGTTGGTCTCTTCGTCAATAGCGGCTTCATCCAGAATTTCTCGAAGACTCCAGCCTTGTCGAATGGCTTTAACCCGAATTCTTCTATTACGCATTGTTTTTATTAAGTGGTCTCGGATGGCGTCGTTTTCATCGTGATATTCGCATTTCTTGGCGATTTCTCGTACACGAGCGAAGTATTTGGCGAGTGATTCGTCTTCTTCTTGCTGTAGATTTCCAAGTTGAAATCTCGCGTAATCTTTATTTTTCTTTGGGAGGAAATGCTTGTCCAACTTTCGAATGAATTTCGTGTATTCGTCCGCGGGCGGATCTGTACTTTCGACATCTGGTAGAGAGTCTTCGAGATCGGCGATATCGCGTCCGCCGTAGATGATTAGACCATCCTTTTTCAACTCCGGGTCTTGAATGCCGAAAAAACGGAATTGACGTTCAATATCCTTCTTCCATTTATCCCATCTGTTGGCGGTGTTAGTGGGATCGCGGTCGATGACGAAGGGTGTAATATTGAGCTGTCTGTTTGTAACAGTGATGTTTTGCTGTGCCGGTTGTGCTTGGGCTTGTGGAGCGGTGCTACTGCTCGGTGGAGCCGAAGCATTTTCCATTTTCTATCTGCGTTTTGTTTCTTCGCTTCTTTTTCTTATATCCCGTCCTCGTCGCCAATGTAGTGATCGGGTAAGACGAAGGAAGACAAGTACAGTGTACACGCGTTCAGTCTAAGATGTAATTTACTGTAATCTCATTCTTGGATGATCATGTTACATTGGTAGATTATTAAATCACTTGTATCAATGATGTAATCGCTACAGCTGGCCTCTTCTTTAGTAGGCCAAAGGTAAAATTCTCATTGGTTAGTCATGAGGGAGGCCGAAAAGCCTCCCGAAAATGTCGACTAAAATGTTAGTCAACATGTCCTTTGGGGTTCAAAGCTTCCAGAAGCTTTTTACCCCAAAGGGCATTTTGTCGCTTTAAAGGCGGTGGAGGTGGTGGTGGTGGTGATTCAGGATCATCCATTTCTAACCTGAGAAGTTTAGAAAATGGCAAATATGGTACATTTTCACTAATCCGTATGGGAGCAGGGGCGTCCAATAAGTTCAGAGCATGCGCAATTCGTAGCCATTTTGTTTTGCGTCTTATCGACAAAATGGGTTCATATTTTTGTTTTGGTGTTTACATTTTTTAAAAAGAAGGTTAGCACAGAAAATAACTGTTTTTTGCGCGAGCTCGCTGGTAGGTTGTGTTGCATGATGCGTCCTGCTTTGTTACGTTAATTTGTTTGCACTTGAAAGCTACCCAGTGATTGGTGCATTTCGATCCTGCGGCATGTCTTTGTCTTATCGCGTTTACTATAAGTATCCTCGTTTCCACCAGTAAGAATCAATTTGGTCGATTTTCACAAGATGGAGAAACGTTGTCGTCCACCACAGGGCTTTTATAAGAGTCTTGAAACTACCGAGCTATCCAGACCCCGAATGTGTGGTAGAAAGCCTGAAGTTCTCGGAGTCTTTGATGCTGAGCGGATCATCGCTAAAAAGATTTGTCAAGGAAAGCCTCTGTTCATGATCAAGTGGCAGGGATACTGTTCCAGCCAGAACACTTGGGAACCAAAGACTCACCTGCCGCCTGAGCTGATCGAGGCATTTGAAAATCCGGATCCTGATCCAGTTTGCGTAGAAGAAGCTGGAGAGAGAATTGACCTCGTGTTTGAAAGAGGGATGAAAGTTCCTCTTCAATACGAAGAATCGCTCGAGATTCGCCATGACGTGGTTCGCTTCCTTTTCCCAAGCCTTCCAGTGGAGATCCAGGCAGCATCGACCGATATTAGTGACGAGGAGCTTAACGACGCTGGCCTAGCAACATACGTGGAACGCACGATTAACGCCAATGGGAACCGGTGCCGTATCGTGCAGCTGACTTTCCGCCTGTTGCTGTCAAAGTCGCCTTCGTTTTACAATGAAGGCAAGAAGTTGTGCCGTCCAGTAGAGCGACTTCGCGTGGTGTTCAGAAAGAAATACCTGGCAAATACTCTTTGAGTGGGCCAGTGGGACACCAACAAAAACGGCTTCTTTAGAAGCCACCAAATAAACTAAAGTCATGATCAACATGAGTTGTAAGGAATTAATCCCTTTTGTCTTGGTACTTTTGATTCCAAAGAAAACTGCTCTTATAAGCAAAATTTACTTTAAAAACACACCCAGCAAAGCTCTGTTTAGCCTGGGTGTATTTTTTCCCGCCATGGACCCCGCCATGCGTACCATTACTTTGGGCCGGCGATATAATGTAGCAGCGTTTCATTATGCCACGTTCATGCGCATCTCGTAATTTAAGATGGCTTCCTTCGTATCGCCTGTTGCAAGGGAAGAGCAAAGGCTATAATTGAGGTAATTTCTTGTTTCGTAAACATATTTGCTGTATCCGAGGTCAAACAATAATTCAGGATTTCTCGTTTCACAAAAATATCAGCTGTATTCTGTGGTCAAACAATGATTATTTTTTGTTTCATAAACATATTTGCTGTATTCTGTGGTCAAACAATAACTCAGAAGTTCTTGTTTCATAAAAATGTTTGCTGTATTCTAAGGTCAAACAATTATTATAATTTCGTTTTTCAGAAACATATGTGCTATATGCTGAGGTCAAACAATAAGAATTTCTTGTTTGATAAACATATTTGCTGTATTCTGAAGTCAAACAATAATAATTTCTTGTTTGATAAACATATTTGCTGTATTCTGAGGTCAAACAATAAGAATTTCTCGTTTCATGAACATGTCTGCTGTATTCTGAGGTCAAACAATAAGAATTTCTCGTTTCATGAACATGTCTGCTGTGTTCTGAGGTCAAACAATAACAACTTGTTTTATAAAAATGTTTGCTGTATCTTAAATGGGAAAGTAGTTGGAAAAGTGATTAGGTGAGTGAGCAATGTCTTACTTTGCCTAGTAATCAAATTTAATCGATCTTGACTACTTGTTACAAAAGAATATTATTTCTTCAAGAATATTTTCAACCTCTTTTTATTAATATAGCTACGATTGTACATTAAGATTGTTCTTGCCTCAAACATATCGTAAGTGTTTGAAGTTAAGCTTAATGTCACTTCTTGTTTCTAAAGTGTTGTATTTACAGCATATCTTTCATAATACCTATTTCTTGCTTTAAAACTTGAATTGCTGTACAATAATAATTATTTGTTTGTTCAAAAAATTTTCCCCTTAAAACTTAAATTTGTGTTTGATCTTTTCCAGGGTTATTAGTTAGTTTGACCTTAGATTGTCTATCTCAGTTATCTTAGAAATAAGATCAGGTTTCCTTGGTTTTTTGGGAAGACTAGGTTTATGTCCTATGAGTTCGTTAAGGAGTTGAATGAGATCACCAATTTTCAGCTTTTTCAACTCATCCACTGACTGGGTAATGGTCTTCTTCTGAGGATCTTCAGTGGCATTAGGGGTTGTCAGGACATCTTCTCTTGGTTTTTCTACAGCTGAAATCCGAGGCACTTTCTTTGCCGATTCTTGCTTGCCTCCATCACACCAGAAATTTGTGTCTCTTTTACATAGCTGCGGGACTGTTGTTGACAACATTTTAGAGCTTCCTGGCGCTTTTCAACAAGCAGGAGACTAGTACATGCATCCCATCTGTTTATCTTCCGATGGAAGAACCGCCTGAAATCATCATTCTTTTTCTCAACTCCTGATAAAAGAAGGGAAGAAATGCAGGTAAGAGGTTTATTTTTTCTCGACCCCTCATAAAGATAAGAGGCACACATTGTTAAGTTAGTTGATATATCTCTCTCTCTTAAGAATTTACTCTCTCCGGTCATTAGTGTCTGTTTATACGTGATAAAGTTTTACTTTATTGCAAAAAATGTTACCTTGACCACTGAAATACTTAAGTGAACCATGGTTTCTTATCATTGTGGGGACGTGATAAACGAGGATGTGAATGTATGGGGTGATGATTGTCTCATTTGTGTAGCCGGGTCCACTTCCTGCCATCCTTGCCAGAGAGCTACCCCATCTTCTAGCCTGTGTGAAGAAAACAAGATAAGTGAATGTCTGTTCGTGCAGAAATAATGTCTCTGCAATTTATGAGCATGTGGTTATTTTCTTGGATTTATCTATTTATTTAAATTTATTTATTTATTACAGACCTTATCTTGTATTTCATCAACCTCATTATCAGTGTGGGCATCTTTGTTGATTAGGTCCAGTATCTCCTGGAAACCCTGAAAATATTAAAGAAGATTCCCAAGTAAGATCAGGACTAATATATCAACCAACAAAGCCCAGAGCAAAAGTTTTCTTCCTTAAACATGCTTTGCATTAGAAATGACATTTTTACTCACTGTCCACAGTTTTTGAACAACTGGTGCCCTTTCTGGTGGTAGCAATTTTGAAAAGTTGCAGGGAAGTTTTCTCAGGAGTAACCGCTTCTCTCCACCCAGCAGAGATGTCCATTCCACTTTCCTTGCTGATTCCTTCGGTCTCCATACATTGAGGGTAATTCCTAGTGAGCGCATTGTGGTTAAAAGTGCATCTAAGTGGATGGGCTTTCTTGCTGATGGGGCTTTATCTTTGTTTTCAGCCTGATTTGGTAAGAGGTAATTCATTAGTAAGATGAAACTGTTGATACATGTGCTATGGTGTTAGTAACTGTCAGTTCATATGTCAGTTAATTATGGTAGGGCAATCAAAATATAACATACATAAACCTTTTTCAAAGCAAAATTTGTTAAGAGAATAAATATTGATTCTACCTCATCCCAATCTAAAACTTCGAGGATTAGGCCTGTTTCCAGTCGATCCATCACACGTAGCATAAGGTGAAGCTCATCAATAATGATGTTGTCGAGGGGTATCTTGAATAATGGCTGATGTTGGCATCCAGGTTGCTTAAACCAATCTGGACCCAGCGTCCTTTTCATGTTCAATGACTGGTAATAAGAGAATGGAACATCCATGTTGCATCTAAAGTTGAAGACCAATAGAACAGAAACTTAAGGAAGATCAGAATTTTACAAAACATGTTGAAACCTCAAATATTAAAAAAGGGTATGCAATCAGTTAATTATCAAGAAACAAGATAGTTCTGAATAGTACCTGTCTTTTTTATGGATCAAGCACCAGATGCATGAATTGTTGGAGATGGCCCCCTTCATTCCCATTGAAAGAAGTAGAAACTGTTGGAATGATAATAATAATGCAATAAACCACCAAGCTCAATGTCATCCAGTACACAGTACACAGTACACAGTCCTGGAAACTTTGCAGTTTTTTTATGTAATCATCAAGTCATAGACATTGTACTTACTTTGTAATCACCCCCCAAGAAGAACTGCAGTTTTACTTTCTTTCCATTCATTACAACAAATCCATCGTCGATTAGCTTATTGACAGTTGATGTCACATTTGCCAATCCATTTCTCAGGTTTTTATAGTCTTCAGAGGTTTTCATTACAGCAATAGTGTGGTTGCCTGTAAAAAGCACAATACATGTAAGGGGGGAGTAGAAATACTTGACCTAAGTTGGTTGAAATGTTTAACTTCAGACTTTTTCAACATGTTCATTAGAATCGAACAACATTGGCAATTAGTCATGAGATGTATAGAAACAAAAACAGATAACTTGTGAGTACACTGTAGTTTTATCAATTAGGGATCTCAATTTTAAAAAACGCTGTTCTGCTATTCATAAATAAATGCATGTATATTGTGGGAGGAAAAAAACAAGTAAACTACATACTCCGCTCTACATTTATGTATTGAGCACTGTTTTACGAAAATCAAATTTTACACTTTAAATGCATGTGTATGTATGTATGTATGCGTGTATTTACCTGCACTAGAGAGTACATTTTGACCTTCATCCAAGATAGAAAAGGAGCACACAAATAAATTGCTGGAATGAGACATTCTTGCACCATCACCAGATATTTTCACTTTCACTGTTGGGCTTTGGTCTTCTGGTTGGTTGGTCTTCTTCAGCTAGAGCAAAATGTAACAGAGTGTGAAATGATTTCTTTTGGACTTGTTCAACTTATAGTTTATTTGCTGTGGCTCCCATAAGCTAACACACTGTGCAACCATAAGCTTAATTAAATTGTGTAACTTGTTTTACTTACATGTTTTTCAATTTGTTGCTTCAGTAGGTCCTCAAGTGGTAACTCAGCTCCTGGTTGGTCCCCTGGTGCTTTTCTTATGTTCCAACTAGAGTCTATGGTGCCTTGACAATTCCCTGTACCAAGTAGGATCTAGGCAGTGTCTGGTTCTGCTGAGTCAGCTCATGGTAAGCCTCCCATGAAATGGAAAACTTGTCCATTATAAAAAGTATTCCCCTGATTTTCTCCTTTTCAGTTTCGGGCAACTTCTCATATGCATGCATTTTCTTCTCTAAAGGGAAATAACAATTTTGATGACATTATTTCTTGAAACAACGTTTAACCATCAAGTACCTAACCCAACATAAGTGTATTTTTTTGTGCTGAAGACTTGGAAGTGTTTATGTTTTGTTATTCTTCGTGTTCATAGAGACAAGACATTATTATTATTATTATTATTGTTGTTATTATTATTCTTATTATAAATATTATTATTATTATTATTAAACGCACAAAGCAGGGCTGTTCTGAAAACCACTTTTGTGACTCAGAAGGCACCCTGTTTAAAGATAATTTTTGTTAGAAAGGTCTCCCTACCTTTGGAACTATCTCCTTGCTTTGAATGGTCTTCGTTTTGTACACGTATGTCAGGAACGGCTCCACTAATGGGCAGGTTTTCTTTCTCAGGACCATCTGCCAAGAAAGTGAAAAGAGGACAGTTATCTTTTGCTCTCGTGAAGTACTCTATTACAGTATATTGGTGTTTGAAGTTTAGTTACCTGTTGGAATACCCTTTAAATTGATGTCATGAGTCTGTCCGGTTTTATCCCGGAGCTTCAAGGACTCGGGCATTAACCCATATGTTTCTCCGAACCAGAGTGCATCTTTGGCTTTCCTTCTGCAAAGAAATAACAAAGGGCAATATGATCCTATGTATACAACCATAGGTAGCTATGTTCTTAGGTCTTGTCATAATTTGTGTGAAGGCTTTCCCTAGGTATTGTTTACAATAGTTGTTTACGATAGTTAAAGCACTTGATTAAAGTTTACTCACTGTATTTGTGTCAATTGCCTGTATTGCTGCTTCTTTCCCACTTCTGTGTAGTCATTTCCAGAGTGGGCTAGTCTTTGCCGCATCTTATTGTAGAGATCGGCCGCCTTTTCCTCCACAGTCTCGCGAAGGTTGCTATTCTCTTCTATGAGGTGAGCCAAGACGTCTTTTGGTGATTCCGCGATCTCCTCCAGTTTCACTCCCAGCTTAATCCACGTCTCCGCTCGCATCTCTTTCCGTTTCGTCGTGCTTTTGACGTGTTGCGTCTTTCTCCAAAACCGCCTGATGCTTTCGGCCAACGCTTTTCCTACGCGCTCTCCAGCAGATTCTGTCAATCGATAGCCAAGAGGCAGAATACTTAATTGCAGAAGCGCAAACACTGTGTTCGGCTGTCCACAAACTTCTCTCCATCTCCAAAGAGCTTTGCCATTCAGTTGAAATTGAAATATGCCATTGCTTTCATTGACGAACGGAGGTACTATGTTCATCAGCAGGGGATGGATCGGGGTTTCGAAGAGCTCTGAAAAGAGCTCCCGATCACTTACGATTTCGCTTTCCATGTTCATTGAGCAACAGGTTTTCGAATGAATCAGCTGCGCCGACAGCATACTTTTGAAATTCGCGGTAATGAATATTTCAGTTACAGTCAAGTGGTTTTCTTGAATGGGTATTGTTTAGTTTTGACAGCTATTGTTATACAGACGTGTGCTTAAGACAATAGCTCTTCCATCGAAGACGCGCCATTTTCAAATGCAACTCCAACAAGAAGTTTTCAAACTCAAAAAGCTACAGGTTCCTGTGGACCAATTTTCAAATTTGAAACAGGTTTTGTTTCAGTAAAAAGCCATCTTTCATTTGCCGTGCGTGAAAATTAGGAAGGCCGGTTTAGATGGTCTGAAAATTGCTTCTGAAAACAGTCCCCATACAAAAAATGGCCAATTTTTGCCCATTTTCAAGAGCAAAAAGCTACTCCTTATACCTCATATATCAACTTACTTAACGGCTTAAATTGAAGATTCAACCTTCTTCAAAAAGCCGCGCGTGAAAGTTGAAGTTTTAACTCCTGGAAACCAGAACAGTAAGTTTTATCAACGCTATTGGGCCAATTTGGACCCTTTCTTCTCTTAATCAGGGCATTTCACGACACGCAAACATTCAAATTTGCCGCTTCGCCAGTCATGAATAATTAATAATGTCCAGGCATTCTACCTGATGATTCGCATCTGTTGGGGCAATCGATGAGCGTGTGCCCATCCGATAACCCACAAACCATACGTTTTCTTAATCATGTGTCCCCCATTATGAAGAGAATCTTTCTTGGCATGGAAACTTAACTCCAATTAACAAGTTTTGCTTGGTTTGAGTTATATACTTGTTTAACACTACCGCCACCTGCTGGCCGGCACCCTTGGGACGGACGGCACCATGAAGAGTGTAGGAAAAACTGACAATTATCAGATCAGAAACTTTTAGCCTCAGGCCACTAAAAATTAGGGGGATCGGGGCTATCCAGAATTCTTGCAGTTCAGTCCCAATTCTCACATTTAGAATGCAAGTTGATTTATTCCATGACTAAGAGGTAAGTAACGATAGTTACATTCTTTAAATAATATTACTTACGTTTAAGAAATTTTTTAATTTCACACCCGGCAATTCCCTTTGTTCTTCCCGCTGCTCTTTCTTCTCCCGCTAATCTTTTTAAAAGTTCTTTCAGAAAAGGGCTGTGACAAGTGTTCTGGTCACGTTTTGTGATCATCTACGAGCTCGCGTAAAGTTCACACGCAGCAATTTGCTTTGTTCTCCCTGCTGTTCTTTGTTCTCCCGCACCAGCAATACTGACAATTTTCAGTGATTCATCACTCTTTCAATATGCCATCTAAACAAATTGTTCGTAAACAGTAGTGAAATTTCATGCCCCTACATCTAGCCATAAAAGGGAAGTCTGGGAACAGGTAATAGCGACAGTGACACTGCCAGGCTGGTGAATTTTACAATTATAGTTGTAGCATCTGAGCTACATTTTTAAATGGAAACATTTCCCATAAAAAAAATTTCCAAATTATATTGTTACCAGTACAACAACATACCAAATATATTTTGCAGAGAGGTTTACTTACTAATTTTCTATTTAATTTTTGTACACCTGATATCACAGAGTGCAACCTTTGGTTTAACTAGTTCACTTCACTGTTAAGGAATAATTAAACCACACCAGAGTGGCTTTGTGTCTTTATTACAATTCTCAGTAGAGAAATCACACTTGTACACTGGTCTACTGATGCTCTTACGTGTATGTTAAACATGGGAAAGCAGGTTGCATCATCTAAATCATAGCATTGTATGCAGGCCTGTGTGGGGTGTATATGCCAGGAGGTACCCTTGTGAGATAACTTTAAGAATTCCTAGGAATTCCTAGGAAAAAATTCCTAGGAATTCCTAGGAATCTAAGGTGTGAATTTTCACGGTAATTCGGACTCGGAATTCCTAGGAATTCCTAGGAATTCCAAGTTTACATAGAGCTGACTTGGAATTCCTAGGAATTCCTAGGAATTCCAACTGAAATATACTCACCTTGAAAATTCCTTAAAATTCCCAAAAATTCCTAGGAATTTCTGAGAATAACTTGGAATTTGTAGGATTTTTTGAGAATAGGTTGGAATTTTTGGGAAAATCTGAGAAAAACTGGGAATTTTGTATCATTTGTAGGCCAGACAAAATTTTGATAATAAATGCCCAGCATTAAAATAACAAATAAAGTCACTGATATCACATCACACAGGTTTTAAATGAATGGTTTATTACATTGGCTCTCATGAATTTAAACATAAGAATAATCATCCTGTTTGTTTTTCATTACATCAAGAATCAAAAGTAAAACTGAAAACAGATATGAAGGTCAAACTTTTACATGTTTGATAAAAAGAGAACTTTTTCAGATAATTTACTTACTTTTTTAGTTTACAAATCCAACAATTTTCCATACACAAGATTTTACCTTAAATTATTGTTACTGTGTGGAACATATCTGGATTTTCATGATTGTAAGGAATCAATGATAAGAACAAAACTGAGACATTCCTTAAAATTAAAAAAAAGGCTGAGTTTGGGCAAACTTAGCTGCTGTTCAGTTATTTCTGTTGATTCTGCAGCTAGCCTCTTCATCTTCATCTTTGTTGTATGACACCTAAAACAAAATTAAAAAAATACATTACACTGAGATATATATGAGGTACTGTAAGACTGAGATCCAAGTATTTATGTGCTCACAGTTTAATACATGCAGCTAATAAAGGCCTGACTGTAAGCTGGTTGAAATGTTAAAAGAGAAGACTTGATAATTGTGAGGGTGCTTGTATACTATTGATAAATATGTTACATAAATCTTGAGCTTACAGTAGACTAAATCAAGGTTTTCCTTCTTCTATAAGTGTATCAACAACTCTCAAATTGGAGGATATATATCACGGTTTTTAGCCAAATTTAGACATTAGAAATATTAAAAAAGACACTTAAAACATTAAAGGAACATTTAAATAATAGAGTAAACGCAAAAGAATATACGGATGGACAAAAATTGAAGATCAACACGGATTGCCATACAGTCAGGCTGAAACACTCAGGAGACATATCAAACTCATGCAGACTGTGGCTGCCTCGTTGGAGTTTTTGTCAAGAACTTTGACTGGGATCAGCGAGAACTGCTATATTTGTTTCGTTTGAACAAGTGTGGCGAGAGAAACGACTTGTTATTCGCAAATCAAATTGTTTAAGCATGCCCTCTGGGCAACCTAAATTGTTTCAACCTTGCTTTAGCCAGAATTCATTTCATGCCATGACTGAGTGACCCACTCGTGTATGATTCATGATGACAAAGTTCATTCAAAAGCTTTTGTCTAAATAAAAGAAGTTACTTTGTATAATATAGGGTTACTTGAATTCGATTACTCACCAAATAATTTTGTATACAGCTAATCTGCCCTTTGAATTTTTCCCCGTTGAAACATCCACAGTAAGACTTTCTTTTAGCTCCAAATCTTCGCCAAGAATAACATGTTTCTCGTTAATGACACTCACGCTGTTTCCTTCTAGTCACAGGACCGCAGCAAAAACCATTTTGATATAATTTTGGAAGTGAAATCTACTAATACGCACGAGCGATCAACCGTTAACGCTGAATTCAAAGATGGGCGCCAAAAGAAAATGACTAACGCGATCTTTGTCACGTTCAGTCACGAGGATAGTCACGTGAAAATTCGCATGCTGTGATTGGTTCAGTTAATCAGTTGAGGAGAGAATGGAAACTGGAGAAGAAAGAGAGAGAGAGACTGGCAACGAGGTTGCCAGACCAGTGGCCTTTCGATGGTAAGTCTGCTTCCCTTTCCACGCTGTGTTGTTGGTCTTTTGAAAGATGGGTCTTGCTTCAAAAGGAAAAAACTACACAAACTTTTTACGAAGAAATCGAGGAAAATGGAACGTACTTTAACTAGTTGATCTGTTCCCGACGGTTGTCAAGATAACAAAGGATCGTGAGGCACTTAAATCAAGTTCACTGCAAAGGTAAGGAATCCAATTTTATAGGGATTTTCTGTTATGATAAGCTATAATTCTAAATAAATCAAACTAAGCAATGCATTGTGTGCTCTTTAAAAACCCCAAAAGCCGAAATTCACCTAAAAGGTTTCAGATCGACCTGAGAAAACGAGATAAATTCTGCGAAATAAGCTTAAGCTTGTTGTAAGTCCACCAAATCTATTTTGAGAGCCCACGTGTTTCAACACCCAGTCAGCACAATACAGCAAGTAGAAATTTGCAATGCTTATCATTTTTTCCCTTTGCATTATTTATATGGATTAACATTATATGAGATCTATAGTCTTTTCAATACATCAAGATGTAGGTTTTTTTTTTTATTTGTCATTTATTTATGTCAGTTATTTATTTGTTTCCCACTGACTCATAATCTTTTTTATTCTTTTGATTTTGTTGTGTCATGAATTAAAGTGACCGCGAGTACAAGGAAATAGAAGAAACATATTGATGAACCCACCATACCCATACCAAAATCTACAAGATTTGACCACATAAATTGCTTAAAGCAGTCTTCCCAGGCCAGTTGATGTCATCTCCTTCTCTTGCATCACTTTTTCCTGGAGGTCATTTCTAGCACCATGAACAGAACACCTCAGAGTTTTCGGCTCGCCTGAGTGAGATGGCTGTTGGCAGAAATGTTGTGGATGACTTTGATGGACTATGGAGCCAACCTTTATGCAAGAATTGAAGCTTCACAGAAGCATTTGATGAAATTAGTTGCCTATACACTGTACCTGAAAAGACTACAGAAATACCAATTGATGTAACACACACAACAACTCAGATTTGTCCACAGACAGTGATTCAGATAATGATGTTGAAGTTTCTAGCTCTGACTCCTCTGAAGAAATTGAGAACTCTGACACTGATGGCCATTCACTGGACTCCCCTGATGAAAGTGAAACTAATTGTTCACAAGAAAAAAGCATTTTCTGCCAAAGAATATGCCTGTATGGCTATTCTGGCCTTAATTTCAAGACATTGTATGACAATGAGAGGCTGCTAAAGATATCCTTGTTTTAATGAAACTACGGGTAATTTGTCCAGAGAATGTCACAGTACAGTTTTACAAATGTACAGCAAGTGTGTGGAAACTGTGAGCTTTTCATTTCTGACATCTGTGAGAGATGTCTTCCTCTTTTTCCTAAAGTCATAAAGGATCAAGTCAAAAATTGTTCAACAGTGGGCTGTGATGGGTATGTGTGTGAATCTACAATTATATTAAATATATACATGCATATATATACTTTTGGTTTTATTGAAATTGTAAATATTATATATATACATTTATGCTGACAGGAATTTTTTGCTTAATCTATTTATCAAATCTGAGAGCATCCATTTTTCTATCAGTTAAACTCTGGGTGTTTGATTTAAGGGTCCATACAGGCACATATACAGTAACAAATCAGGTTGGATCTAAAAAGCAATGTTATGAGTGCTATAGTTTTATGTTGAGTTGTCAGACTTAAACTGGAATTAATGTTGTAACATTTGTTTGGAAATAATTACCTTGGAGCTTGACAACAATAAAAAGGTATGGAACTCCAGGGAAATGATCCTGTTGATTTTTACTAATTCACAAAAACTGATTCATGCACTGAGTTCATCTTTAATTTTGACATTTTGGGAAATTTATAGAAATTTCAAACACAATATTTCATGTGTTTTAGCTGTTCTCAAAAATTCCTAGATATTCCAAACACATTTTTAAAAACAGTCTGGGAACTAATAGGAGTTCCTAGGAATTCCCAATAATTCCCAGTCATACTTTTCACTATTCCCAAATATTCCCAGAAATTCCAAGGTCTTGGAATAAGCATAATTTGCATGGCTTGGAATAACTTGGAATTCCTAGGAATTCCCAATAATTCCCAGTCATACTTCCACTATTCCCAAATATTCCCAGAAATTCCAAGGTCTTGGATAAAGCATAATTTGCATGTCTTGGAATAACTTGGAATTCCTAAGAATTCCTAGGAATTCCTAGGAATTCCCAGACTACTGGGAATTTATTTCGCAGGGGTAACCACCTAAGAAAAGACAAACATAAATTATCTCATTGTTTCAGCGACTCACCCTAAGTGGGTATTTGCTCATTTACCACCCTAATAAACAAGATATATTAAAGTATAATTTTTACCTCTGCTCTAAACTTTTCAAACCTACAGTTAGTTTTCACTTTCAGAGAGGTTCTTAAATTCACAAGCACACCACCCACCCCTCTCGGTCCTACTCTCCCATAGCCAGGATCCCATTTCAACCCTCAAACATTTCCATAATCACATTAAATCAGTAATTTTTTTTTCTAATTTTGGTCTGACTTAGATTCATCTCCCCTCAGCCATGAAAGCAATGGTGGCAGATTTCCATATCTTTGTTGGTCTAGTTTACTATTGCTCTCAGATTCCCACCTCCCTTTTGACAAAACTAAATTCGGTTAAAAAATAAACTACAGTAGTTTAATCAAATTAATGCAGAGGCAAACATTGAACCAGAAAATTACTATAATTTTGGTATGAATGACACCAAAGTATAACTTACATAATTAATATCACATCTTTTCTATTGTAATTTAAGACAGTGCAGCTACCAATAGATTGACCACAAAAACCTAAAAACATGACTTTAGAAACACAGGTAAGTGAGAATATTGCCAGTTTTGCTTTTGCCACCAACCACTCTGGTTTTAAAAAAAATACATGGAAGATAATGGCAAAGCAATAACAAAACCAACCAACCAACCTCTGCCAATTCAATAAACACACCAAATTCCCCTCCAAAATTCTCTTCAACACCTTACAGTACATGTAAATGTCAGCAGCATAAATTCAACTCAATGATTTGGCATGCTACTATCATCAAATGTTTACCCCTTGATTCAGAATTTTCAGGAGTATCAATTAGAATTCCACTATAGATTACAAATGCTGTTTACCTTTGCAAATATCTGCATTAGTTCTCATCTGGAGATATTTAAGTTTAAAATGTGTAAAATATATGCAAATGAGAGGACTGATGATGTCATACACCAAACCCAATATTACATCAAGTGCAGACCATATATACAGCAGAGATCACTGAAACTTGGTAGCCTTATAGTTCTACAGGCAACACACTAATATGGCCATAAAAGATATGTTCCCAATTGGCAATTCAATCTTTTCCAGTCCCCTCTAACCCAATTTCAATAATGCAGTGATTTTCAGTTTGAAAAACATTAATCAAGGCCACGACTTCGACCTTACTATTCAATAAGCTTGCTGGATCATGCAGATAAAGCACCATTGGCAAATATCAAAATGGAACTCCAAAGGTGGCCAGAAAAGCCTAAAATATCAGGGAAGGTCTGAAATGCAGTCTGTTGGCATGGTAACAAAGCCGTTAAGCTCATATTATGTAGCACATCTGCAAATTGCATCGTAATAGCACTGTCCCCACTGGAGCCCATGGTTCAGTAGTTTACTTGGACAATAAATTTCATAACTTTCCTGGGGGACTGGATGATATAAATGGTCTGTGGGAGACTCCCAGAATATTTGCAAGGATGTATGACTATCTCTTTACAGGTATTCATTAATAAATAAATAAATAAATAAACAAATAAACAAATAAATAAATAGACACTAACACTACTAACATGATTGAGTTTGGAAAAAAAAAAATTTTAGTTTATGATATTTTGAAAAATTCCTCCCTCCCATCTAACATGCTGATCTTCTTTAATTTGGTACTTGAAATTGATAACAAGGATGCTACATCTTGGCAACTCATTGGCCAGGATATGTTGGACAGTCTTCACATCAGATAATGGGTCTGTACATATTATTTATGTATTTATTAAACAGAGATCTGCCCATCCCATCCCTATGGAAATTCCAATTTTGATTAATACTTTTCTTTAAAACGTTTGGCTTCTGAGACCCTCCCCATCCTTGGAATATCCAATAATCTCCTTGGGGTGGGTATGGAAATTTTTGTAGAACCACACTGACAATAAAACAAATAAACAAACTTTAAGATAAAATATTAAAGTATAAGTCAGTGTGACATATATACATTGATTAACTTATAAAGACATGATTGATCATTGCAACTATACACAACTTGAGCAAAGGTGAAATTATAGCCTGAAAAAAAAATTAGGTGTGAACTGGATTCCAACCCATGACCTCTGTGATACTGGTGCGATAACTTAATTAATTAAAGTTCTATGCTACAACATACCAAACTGCTAATTTATTATGAAGTGACACAGCTAAAGGAGAGTTGTCAAGATATCAACTTTTTTGTGAATTCTAAAAGATCAGTACGAGTCTTCTAAATTTAAGATTATTATACCTAACAAAAGACATACAGCAGGGCACTGCACTGTGTGCTCTCTCTACACACTCTTCCAGGCAGGATAGTAAAACATATACATGTATTTTTTTTTTTTTGGAAATTCCAAATTACACTGTTACTGCATGGTCATACAAGAGGTACTAGTTGCTGATGAGTAGTCTTAAAATAAATGAAAAAGTGTGACAAAATATAACGTATATTAAATGTGCACCAGTTCAGTACAATTTAATACTAAATTTTAATCAGCCACAAAAAAAATTATTGTTAGCACCTGATATTACATGTACTTTGTGAAGGCTTCTGGAGGGGTTATACTTTAATTTATAAAGTACCTGGCAGCAACTACTATTTTGATTTACTAAAGCAAGACTGTAATAACTGCAAGAAAACGTGTTTGGTACATCCCAGAAAAATTGGCTGGGAGTCAGTGCGGCCCTCTTCACAAAAGTTAAACCCTTAACCTATTTATGACCATAATCTGCAATTTTCCCTACCCCATTTATGACTGTTGTGACTGCTACAGTTGCCCTAAACATAAGTTTTGAAGGACTTTAGTTGATGGTCTTATCAATAATGATGAAAATTTAGGTAGCTTATTCTAAAAAACATACCAAATTAAAGATAAGAGGGCAAAAGCCTTACCCTAGAGTATTCATGACCAAAACAGCTGAATAACCATACCCTTTGGGGCTGTACATAGCTATATATAGCACATAGAAGAGAGTCTCCCCCCTCCTCCCACTGGAGCAGGAATCAAACTATTATTGCTCTGATGACAAAATAAAGATAAAATCTCAAAATAATCAAGAGTTACATGTATGCATGGGCCTTCACTATCAAAATGATGCCTGTTGCTTACTGTAAATTGCATAAATTACTCCTACAATGTGCCAGAATTCTGTTAATCTAGTCACCAACAGGCCACAAAAATCTGACTGTATAATTAATAAATAAGAAAATGACCGACTGAGCTTTTGTTTGAGCCAGAATAGAGTGGCCATAATAACGAGGTGGCTATGTTAACAGGGGTGGCTGTAAGGTGAGGTACATTCCACGGTAGTGATAAAGATGACACTCTCAAACACCAATACCCATAAAGATTTTGGACAGTATATTTTGCATAATCAGTTGGAAGAGGAAGAGGGAAAATGGAAATAAAATAGAATGGCTCTTGTGTGCCAGAGACAACCCTTTCCCCGAGTTACCCTAGTGGAGCTAACTATTCACTTAATTCTTTGCAAAATTCAACCAACCGTTTACACGAGGATCGCAAACCAGACTTGGGGGCAAGACAATTCAGGTGGGCAGGTTGACTCAGTTGCCCTAAGTCAGGGTAAGTTGGCAGGTAAAGTAACCAACAACTGTTCTTTGAGTATACATAAACACTTTGGCTCGCCTAACTGGAACAACTCTTGGCATGGCGAGTGTCACGTAATGCCTAGATTTAAGATTTAAAGAAGCAATTTGTATCAAAGAAGAGAAAATTAACTCAGCAAAACCCACTGTGATCAAATGACTGAGGGAAACAAACAAAGAGGGATAGTTGCACATTTGATTATTTAACCCATTGACGTCTGTGCTGCCCGTAACCGCCCGAAAAAAAGCACATGGGGACAACTGCCTTTCCTACCCTCCCTGAAGATTCTTTGGTTCCCCTATTGTTCTATTGTTCTTGAGGACAAATAAACCAATCACAATGGACTTTCTGAGCATATTTTCAGAGGACTTTAGGGGTCCTAGAAAGATGGTTTTTCTTAAAATCGCGTGCTCGAAAAGTGCAGGTAACATGGCGCATTGCGGTCCAAATCTAAAAAACTTCCAAGGTCTTGTTTTCATTCCTAACACGGATAAATTACTGCTTTGGGCTTTAAAATAGAAAGGAAAAATACAAATCAATGTTCAGGTGGCCTCAGAATGGAGGATCAAGGAATACAGAGTCCTAAAAACTTTCTGGTGAAGAAGTTTTTCTTCCTACAACCACCGAGAAAACATGAAGATCGGACGCTTTCAAGTAAGTTTCGACGACAGATCGCAGGTTTAAAGCGGCTTTTCAGATTTCAGAAACAAAAGTGGTAATGTACATTATTACTTCGAAGTTGAATTCAAGTTTTGGAACGATTGGTAAAGCCACGGGCGTTAAAATGACTGCAAAAGCGGTCGGCAAAAACTCAAGCTTTCGCGTTAGCGTGAAGAATAATTTGAACATGTGGTCATGCAGCGAAGCACGTCTGCAAAATTTTGAACAATTTTTTGCTTTTAAATAGGTTTCTTCGTCTCAGCTTGAATGAAAATTTATTGTTATTGAACTTCCTTTCGCATCTCTTTCATTTGGTTCCCTGTATTTGGGAATTTTAGGTTTTAACAGTCAACAGTAACTTGCACACTGGATTTCTACATATTTAATTTACAGCAACCTCTAGGCGCTTTGTTTATTTAGTTTATTCGCTTCGTTCAAATATTTTTTGGAGTCTTATTCAGCTACTACAGAACCGCTGAGAAAAGAACTAAATGGCCACTGATTTAACACAGTTGAAATACGACTGATCTCAAAATAATTCGCTTGTTTTTGACGTCTTTTTGATTGACGACTTTCATCTTTCTTTCGCAGGGCCGTAATATTTTCGTCGCGCGGCGAAGAAATTACTTGATTTCTTGTTTTCAGATTGATTTGTACATGAGTTCTTCGCTTTTATTTTTCGTTGTTTTCTCAAATGTTAGCCGTTATAGTACAAGAAATTCAATTCTGTTGTATTTGGTTTCGTTTTTGTACTCCAAAGTCAATAATTGACTCATTTTCGCAAAGTCAATTTTCTCAGCTTCTGTGGGACATTTTGTCACGCGGTAAAGAAATAATATAATTTCTTGTTTTCTCATCAGTTTTACACATTAGGTTGAGTTCTGTTTGCTAATATTTTTTAATATTTTGACCCTTCATTTATTCAAGTTTAAATAAACGATGTCTTGAAACCTGATCCTGTGTCTGGTTACTGTGCATATGGTTTATTTTTGTGCTTTCGCTCGCTCAGAAATATTCCAAAAAACGCCAGGGAATTAGGGGTGGGTCGCGGGCAATTTCATTCAGGCGTCAATGGGTTAATAAGAGTTACAAATAATCATGCAGGGTCAACTTTTACTCCACCTACAGGGGCTACACTTTCACCTACAAACATGTGATAACGTTGCCTCAGGGGGAGGGTTATCTCGGGTACCTGAGACTATATACCCTTGTAAAACAAATCTGGAATATTCTAGGAATTTCTAGGATTTTTCTAGGAATATTACAGAAATAATCTCTGGAAATTTCTAGAATTTACTAGTTTTCTTTTCTGGAAAATTCTAGAAAAAGCTAGAATGTTAATGAAACATGCTAATTAGGGTGGAAATGCCAGCCTTATTCCAGAAATCATAATTTGGGATCAAGTAAGATTTTTTCAGCTTTTTCCAGGTTATTACAAATGCTGCTTTCTAGATTTTTCTAGAAAATTCTTGCATTCCTTTAATGAAAGGAGGCAGAGATAATGTATTCATTTCCAGTTTTTTCTAGGATATTTCAGTTTTCAGGATTTTTCTGCAAATTTTCCCAGCCAGCATATAATTCTGATGGTTTTAGCTGGTTTCTTATAGCATATCAGCTCCTGCCAGCTATTAGAAATTAATTCAATTCAACACAAGGTAATTGCCATGAACTTTACCAAGCTTCTTATTCAATAAAGGAGTCCCATGCCCAACAAATACAAAAGTCAAAACAGTTCCAAAACAGTAACTTTTTATTTTAAAACAATTTAAAACTTTCACGAGGCAAATTAAAGAGTCTATTTCCTATCTGTTTTCGTCCCATTTGCACTGGCCTTTTTTAGTAACAGCCCAAGATCTTTTCTCACAGATGACCTTGTTGCCGCTGGAAAGCCTTTCTTCAACACCATACCTATAAAAGAAAAACAAGCAAATGAAAATCAGCCTTAAAAAATCAAATAGAATAAATTTTAAGGGTTAAATAACAGATGCTGTCATGAAGGAGATATTGAATTATGATATTACAAGTAATTGTTCAAGTGGATGTTTGTGACATTGGGGACTACTGGTCATTTAGTGATTTAAAAACCGTGACCTGCAGTTGAACTGAAAAAGATCTATCACAAGCTGTGGTCTCGTTTTCTGAGCCGAGCGTGAACCAAGCATTAGACTTGCAATCTATAAAGTTCTGGATTGCTAAGTAGATTTGGATGGGTTTCCTTGAGAAAAATATCAGACTGCTGGTCATTTTGACCAGCTCCACAGCATTCAAAATTCTCAAGGCTCTCCACACTTAAACTTCACATTTCAAGCAAACAAGAAATTGGAAAGCAAGTTTACATTACAAGTTACATTATTACTCACCGAATATCCCCAGAACATGTCCATGAAACAAGATCAGTCTCTTCATTGCTGGATCAGTCCCTTGTATGGAACATTCATCACCTTCGCTCAGATTGAAGGGATCAGAAACAATGATCTTTGAAGAACTGAGCTGCACATCAATCCCCTACGAACCCCAATCAACAACGTGCTTGTGTTTCAGCATGTTTGGAATCAAAGCTACTGTACGTACTAAAGATGAAGATGAAGCAACTAAAATGCCAACGATCACGCCAAACTCACGAGGAGATATGAATGTCAAACCACAAAAACCACAAATAGGACACTTTCAAATTCAAATCTGGCAGAAGGTTTTCTTTGATTGTATTCTTCATTTGAATATACGCAGTTCACTTCAAAGTGTGGGAAAAGGTGTCGGACGAATAGCACATCTTTAGATTGGTTGGCATAAAACATGCGAAAATTCCTCTCATTCCGATATTGTTGAGCAGATCGATTTTCTTGTTTGCTAAGTAACTTTTTCTTAACATCACACTCTCTTTAGGAAGAAAAACACGGCATCAAAGTCATCAGCCAAAAAATAAATTGAAAAATGTTTCAATTTCATACACGTCTCACACCAAGTGCGATACTGCTGTCAGCGCCATATTTGTTTACAAAAGCCAACTCGCATCACGTGATCTAGTAGGATGCGATGTTTCAGTAATGGCGGTTCTGCGCAAAACGTTCAAAGCTACAGCAAGCGATTGTTATGTTTCCCTAGACGAGGAGGTATCGAAAGTCTCCAACAAACTAATTTTTGAGACTTTTCTAGATGTTATTGTGCAGTTACGAGCGTCATGTTCTCTTTCAAGCTGCTGGGAAATTTCATATTTACTTCATCAATACCTTCATCGCAACATGACTGAACTTGAAGTCAACAATTACAACACATCAAGAATGGCTGTTCCGGTATTTAAATTGCCGAAAAAGTATTTCAAAATGATCGATTTGAGGGATATCAGGGTAATTCAACACTTGGCCGTCTTTAAAACTGCATTAATGACTCTGAGCTTTCGTGACAATTTTTTGGTCGAAACAATCTCCACTCGAGCTTTGATACTTGATCATAGTAAGCTTACTATCGAGGAAAAGCCTTGCAGTAGTGATGGCGATGGAAAGGACTTCAATACAACGTGTAAAGAACACCGAGTGGAGATTGACGTAAAATAAATTACCTTACCTTACCTTTACCTTACCGAACAACTGAACTTATTCTTTCAGTTGGCTTGTCAGTGCTACGATTGTCATTAGTTGTAATCATACAGTCACATGTAAATTGTAAGTTTTCTTACTTGTAAACTTATATACATACTGTAGCAAGCTGACAACTTAACTCATTTCTTTCAGTTGTTATCTGAAAAGAGTTAAATTCACACTGATCAAAACTGGAATATACTGGAAATTTCTTTCATTTTTGTTCAATCTTAATAAGCTGTAAACTGTTTCTGGTTTATTCCAGTTTCCTGCAAGAAATCAAGCCTGGAAAAAACCGTCAATGTCTTACAACAACTGGTAGATGTGTCAAATTCCAGCTATTTCCAGATTTTGACAGAATTCAAAACTTGCAAAACGTGGAAAAAAATTTCTGGAAAAAAGCTGGAATTTGATTCTGGAATAAAGCTGTCACATTCTAGAAATTTCTAGAAACTTCCAGACCTTGACAGAAAGCTAGAAATTTGTTTTGCAAGGGTAAATGGGACCTGTGTTGCCTCAAAGAACACCCCTGCGATTTTCAAAGGGGAAGGTCGTTAAACAGGACCTTAAGTTAGGGCAGCTCCAATGGCAGATTCCCTCTGATGGCTTGGATTTGAATAACTGATTTAATTACTTTTAAAGGGGACTAGAACTTAAAAATCGTGCTCGAATTTCGATCCAGCAAGACATAAGCTTCCATGCCGTGAATCAAGTTTTTACTGGGCGTTTTAAAAGCACTCACCAAAGAGAAAGAGACTGATGACCCAGAAGTACCAATATATATGTACTGTATCTTACTGAAAACAACAATCTTCAATGAGAGATATGGGAATGTGGGATACTGACCTTCAGCATGCGATCCAGCTTATCTCTTCTACCAATACATGTGAGCCAAGAGCAACAAAAGCTCTGGTGACAGCGACTTTCGGAGCTAAACGGCTTCTGTTAATTATGTTCCAGTAGTACACAGTGCAAACTATGACCAGCAATACTTCATCCAGGTTGTTAACATTACAGGCTATTGCTCTTATTGTTATCACTAAATCACGAACAACAAGAACCAAAAGGTGGAACAACACCAGTTTTGCAAATGTGTAAAATTCGCCCGACAATGACGGAAGGCTCTCCGTTATTTTGCTTCAAATCAATAATAAACTTTTCTCTTCTCCCGAAATCTTTGCTTAAAAAGTCGAAGTAATGAGTGTGCAATATCTTTCCATCATCAATATAAAATGAGACGAAACTGATGGTTTACAAATAGAGGGAAATGGTGAGTAATCGAAACACCATTTTCTCGCTTTGTGAAATGAGCCTCGAAGTGCAGTTTAAACCGGATGTGACGTCATTTTTTGTTGGATGATGCCTATACGAAAATTTCAGGAGTCTTCTGCCCCACCCCTGTTGATCTACAAACATTTCCATGGTCACTAAGTAAAGTTGAAGTAAGTACATTTTGCCCCTTCACACTCAAAGTAGGTTCCAAGTGCACATAGATTATACTTACAAACTCTAGTGCGAATCCAAGTAATAAGTACGATTCTTTCATTAATTCTTTCCCATTGCTCTTTAGAGATTGTTTCGCTGGTAGTTCAAGTGGGACTGCAATGATGGTTAAGCTTTTTGTCATGAGGAATTCCTGCTTTTGGCATTTCCATAAGGCTTGGTCAAAGGGGATGACATTATTTTTAGCCCTCCCAGCTTGTTTGGTGAGAGTGGGAGGTTCAGTGATCACATCTCTCGCTGTCTGGTCATTGGGGAATTGGTTAGGCTTCAATGATTCTAATAATTCTTGGTGGTGCGAGTAATCATAATGGTTGATGGGGGTTCTCTCCAAAAGCCAGGTTCTGACCTTATTGCTAGGTGACTGATCGACCTATTAAAAGAAACTACAGATGCATTTGGGGCATTTGAAGAATAGTCATCCTGGGTTCTTTAAGCACTGCGTTTTATTCAATTCGTTCTCCAGGTTGAACTCCGGCAATTGACGTTTTGTCGAGTCTACATGATACTCCAGGCAGTCCACACCACAGGTCACGAAACGTTTGGCAACAGGACACCTGTAGTACTCCCACTCCCAATAAATTGTGACTTTTTTCCTTCTGTAAAACCTTGGACTAGTGTAGCCGGCAATTATACAAAATCTCTGCTCTTGGTAGTGATGGTGGTGACGAATTCCTGCTGGGTTGTGAGATAGGGTTACTAGAAGGGGCGACTCCATCTAAGAATTCATCAGCATTTGAAGTCTTCACTACTCATCACTTCATCAATTTGCTCAGACACTATTAAATATACATATTTATTTAAACATTGACTTTTTTCAAATTATCTTAAATGCAAATTGGGAAAAGACGTCCGGCAAATCCCTGTTGGTCAGGTTCTTCAACAAATTGCTGTCGACTCCGTTGTCTTCAAGTCACGAGAAATCAAAAGTAATACTAGACAGATGATGTAGGATTTTGTCCTTTGGATTTGCAAAGAGTGGGAATTTCCAATACCCACGAGAATATAATGATTCACCGACTACAGAAATTTCCCACCTTTTACAACGCATAATTAACATAATTAAAGGCAATTCGTGAAGGGAGAAAATTGGTGAGCTATTTTCAGGCGAAATTAACCAGCGCACTGGAATTTAAACCTAAACATACATTTAAAAATAGCAAAAGAAGTGATTCAGAATGACAAATTTTTGGTCAACCTGTGGTTTCGCACCTCACAACACTGATGCGGGCTCGTGAATCGAGTCCACGTCAAAAATTAACTTACACACTCGCCAAGTAAAATCCCAGTGACCTTCTTGGACACTATTTTGTCTCAACCATCGCCTAAGATCTGCAGCGTGGACTCGAATATCAGCTTTGAAATCCTCAGTGATTAGCTTGACCTGAAATTTTTGGCTTTGGTCACAATCTTGTAAGATAGGTGAAAACATTTTATAGTAATGTATCCAGTTACATTATAAACAATGGATCTTTTTCTGCTGATTTTGAGTTAAGCAGAGGTGTTCGGCAAGGGGATCCTCTGCTGCCATATATTTTTGTGATCGCAATTGAGACTTTAGCTGCTGCAATCCAAACTAGTATCGATATTAAAGGAATTAAATTAGACTTAGAGGAATGGAAACTTGTCCAATATGGAGATGACCTCACTGCCTTTATCTGATTTAACATCCGCACAAAATCTCTTTAAATTACTTGATCATTTTGGAAAACTATCAGGTTTAAAGGTTAATTATACTAAAACAGAGGCAATGTGGATTGGTTCGTGTCATGACAGCCCTGAGAGACCCTTATCTTTAAAGTGGTGCAAAAGTGTAAAAGCTCTTGGTGTACACTACAGTTATAACAAAGAAGTGTCTTTTTACAACAAGATTACCGAAATTAGAAAACAAATACATCAGTGGAGCTGGAGAGGTCTCTCTTTATTTGGTAAAGTATCAATCATTAAAAGTCTTCTCCCTAAATTGGTATATATATTTTCTATCCTCTCACCTCCCTCGGAATTTATATCACTGATTCAAACGATAATATATAAATTCTTGTGGAAAGGGCCTGATAAAATAACCAGAAGAGCTACAATTAATTCTTCTGACTATGATGGGTTAAATCTCACTGATCTAGAGACTTTAATTAAGTCTCTTAGATTAGCATGGATTTTGAAAATTTTTAATCCTGAACCGTCTCCGTGGAAAAGCTATCTTGGACATTTGCTCAAACCTTATGGAGGTTTTTTCTTTTTTCACTGCAACTATAATATTAATGACTATCATATTAATTTGATTTTTTATTTAGAAATGCGGCAGTGGTGGTCTGAATTTCGCTCAAATTTCTCAACGGATTCTAAAGCTTTTGACTCTATAATTTGGAATACTTATAAGATTAAATTTGGAAATACAGTTAACGATAAAGATTAGCGAAAAAACTGAGCAACGACGTTTCGGTGTCATCCTGGCACCATTTTCAAGTTAAAAAATATTTGTGCGAAAAGTAAATTAATTTATACCAATGGTAGAGGTGCGAAATTGAATAAATTAAGATTAAGATAGCTGTTCAATGTTCATGTTCATTCCAATGAGGTGTCAAACACTGGTAATGAGTTCAGTGTCTGTTCAAAGCCTAAACAAATACTTTTGCGCGAATGGAGTCTGACTGTGTTAAGGCTCGGTTTCTTCTTGCGAATCCACAACATTTCGTGGATCAAGCAATCGAACTTTCCCTGACATTTCTTTAGGATCTTAAAGTTGTTAGTCAGGTCACCAACTGTATCAACTCGGTGTTCATTTTGAAGGTGTTTTCCGATGGCGGTAAATCGGTGTTCCTCAATGCGCTTGTAAAGATGACGGCTAGTGTAACCGACGTATTCTGCATCACACAGATCACATATATAGTTATAAACAACGCACTGTTGATTGATCAAAGGTGGTTTTGGCTCTTGTACTTTGAGATCATCGCCAATTTTACGGCTTCTGAACACCGGCTGTAGTTTGTGATCAAGTTTATTACTCAAGTCCGAGAGATGTTTCTTTACTATGTCCGCTGATTTCTGGTCTTTAAAAGGCAGGACAATGCGGTAGATATTCTCTGTTGGAGGCGTCGATCTTGTGTCTGGTGACATCACTGAATTAACGAAACGGGTGATGGTGGAGTTGACAAGAGAATCTGAGTACTTGAGGTTAGAAAAGATCAGTTTAAGGCGTTCGCATTCTGTTGAGAATAGTTCCCATGTTGAGGACAAGCGGTAAGCACGGTTTAACATGGTTTTAACTAAAGATCTTTTATAGCGGTTGTCGACATGACTTTGGTGGTGTAAGAGGAGACCAGTGTTTGTGGGTTTACGGTAAACACTTGTTACCAGCTTGCAGCCCTTCTTGCATATTTCAATGCCGACAAATGGTAGCTTACCGTTAGATGCGATCTCCATGGTGAAGGATATGGATGGATGACAGTTGTTCAAAGTCTTCAGAAAGGCTTCTGCGGTTGGCATGTCTTTCATTGTGGCTAGTGTATCATCCACGTAGCGTCTGTAGAAGTCTGGCAACTTGTTCTCGTTTTGTAGCTTTTCCTCGATAGAACAAAGAAAAGTATTGGCCATTAGGGGACCCAAGGGAGAGCCCATCGCTACTCCATCAATTTGTTGGTAGAGTTGACCGTTAAATTGAAATAGCTGGTCCTTTGTTGCTACTGACAACAGTTCAATTAGATCAGCTTTGCTGATGTTTAGATGGTGTGTTTTGTTAAACCAGTTGTCAACAAAAGCTCTATCAGCAAGGATCTCGATGGTTTCTTGTAGTGGGACGTTCGTAAATAGCGAAGAGACATCATAAGATACTAGGATGTCAGATTCGTTGAGGCTCAGATTGCGAATCTCATCAGCGAAGGAAAATGTGTCAGATATTGTGTAGCTGTTGATCGACAGGGGCTTCAGTTTATCGTCGAGCCATCTCGCGAGGGCGAAGTTGTAAGTACTTGTGGCGGATAGAATGGGCCTCATTGCCAGTTTTTCTTTATGAGTCTTTGGCAGACCATAAAGATGGGCGAGTCGTGATCCTTTCGGGCAAACTGAGTCGGCAATCTGTTTTGGGAGAATTTTGCACACGACAGATTCAAGGTGTTTCTCTTTCTGCAGTAAAGGGTGGTAGTTTTTGAGCGGTCGTCCACGCGTCTTGGGTCTCTCCGAACTTACGGCGGTAAATTTAGCTGTATCGTTGATGGAAGATTCACTCAAAAGGCGAACATATTCTGCCTTATCCATAACAACTACTCCTGTACCTTTATCTGGTTTCGTGATTACGATGTCATCTCTTCGTTTTAGTTGCTCAATAGCTCTTTGTAGCGCTTTCGGTGGTTTGGGGGCTTTGCACTCGATGTAGTTAAGCGCGATCGATCGAAGGGTGGCCGCAGCTAATTCCTTCTTATTGTCGGATAATGAAGGCTCCAGTTGCCAGAAGGCTTTCTCGAAGCTAGCTTGAATGTCCATTGAAGAGATGCGTTGCGGCAAGGAAAACTTCAAACCTCGACACAGAACAAGCTTCTGGAAGAATGAAAGCTTGTAGGAGGAAATGTTCTGGATATGTTTGTCCACATCGTGATCTTTGTTTAGCAGCTTCATGATTTTGTTGATATGGCCGCTCATCATTTTCTCATAGTGCTTTTTGCGGAGGTTAACCATCGTTCTCAGGATGCACATGTATTGGAGCGATGAACAATTCCGGCGTATTTCAACATAGATTCCGTTAAGTTCCTTCTTCAGTGTCGCATTTTGCTTTACTTTTGCCCTTAGTTCTTCTGCGATGACATTAGTTGAAAATTGCTCGGAAGCCTTTGACGTTGCCTTCTGGCAACTGGAGCCTTCATTATCCGACAATAAGAAGGAATTAGCTGCGGCCACCCTTCGATCGATCGCGCTTAACTACATCGAGTGCAAAGCCCCCAAACCACCGAAAGCGCTACAAAGAGCTATTGAGCAACTAAAACGAAGAGATGACATCGTAATCACGAAACCAGATAAAGGTACAGGAGTAGTTGTTATGGATAAGGCAGAATATGTTCGCCTTTTGAGTGAATCTTCCATCAACGATACAGCTAAATTTACCGCCGTAAGTTCGGAGAGACCCAAGACGCGTGGACGACCGCTCAAAAACTACCACCCTTTACTGCAGAAAGAGAAACACCTTGAATCTGTCGTGCGCAAAATTCTCCCAAAACAGATTGCCGACTCAGTTTGCCCGAAAGGATCACGACTCGCCCATCTTTATGGTCTGCCAAAGACTCATAAAGAAAAACTGGCAATGAGGCCCATTCTATCCGCCACAAGTACTTACAACTTCGCCCTCGCGAGATGGCTCGACGATAAACTGAAGCCCCTGTCGATCAACAGCTACACAATATCTGACACATTTTCCTTCGCTGATGAGATTCGCAATCTGAGCCTCAACGAATCTGACATCCTAGTATCTTATGATGTCTCTTCGCTATTTACGAACGTCCCACTACAAGAAACCATCGAGATCCTTGCTGATAGAGCTTTTGTTGACAACTGGTTTAACAAAACACACCATCTAAACATCAGCAAAGCTGATCTAATTGAACTGTTGTCAGTAGCAACAAAGGACCAGCTATTTCAATTTAACGGTCAACTCTACCAACAAATTGATGGAGTAGCGATGGGCTCTCCCTTGGGTCCCCTAATGGCCAATACTTTTCTTTGTTCTATCGAGGAAAAGCTACAAAACGAGAACAAGTTGCCAGACTTCTACAGACGCTACGTGGATGATACACTAGCCACAATGAAAGACATGCCAACCGCAGAAGCCTTTCTGAAGACTTTGAACAACTGTCATCCATCCATATCCTTCACCATGGAGATCGCATCTAACGGTAAGCTACCATTTGTCGGCATTGAAATATGCAAGAAGGGCTGCAAGCTGGTAACAAGTGTTTACCGTAAACCCACAAACACTGGTCTCCTCTTACACCACCAAAGTCATGTCGACAACCGCTATAAAAGATCTTTAGTTAAAACCATGTTAAACCGTGCTTACCGCTTGTCCTCAACATGGGAACTATTCTCAACAGAATGCGAACGCCTTAAACTGATCTTTTCTAACCTCAAGTACTCAGATTCTCTTGTCAACTCCACCATCACCCGTTTCGTTAATTCAGTGATGTCACCAGACACAAGATCGACGCCTCCAACAGAGAATATCTACCGCATTGTCCTGCCTTTTAAAGACCAGAAATCAGCGGACATAGTAAAGAAACATCTCTCGGACTTGAGTAATAAACTTGATCACAAACTACAGCCGGTGTTCAGAAGCCGTAAAATTGGCGATGATCTCAAAGTACAAGAGCCAAAACCACCTTTGATCAATCAACAGTGCGTTGTTTATAACTATATATGTGATCTGTGTGATGCAGAATACGTCGGTTACACTAGCCGTCATCTTTACAAGCGCATTGAGGAACACCGATTTACCGCCATCGGAAAACACCTTCAAAATGAACACCGAGTTGATACAGTTGGTGACCTGACTAACAACTTTAAGATCCTAAAGAAATGTCAGGGAAAGTTCGATTGCTTGATCCACGAAATGTTGTGGATTCGCAAGAAGAAACCGAGCCTTAACACACAGTCAGACTCCATTCGCGCAAAAGTATTTGTTTAGGCTTTGAACAGACACTGAACTCATTACCAGTGTTTGACACCTCATTGGAATGAACATGAACATTGAACAGCTATCTTAATCTTAATTTATTCAATTTCGCACCTCTACCATTGGTATAAATTAATTTACTTTTCGCACAAATATTTTTTAACTTGAAAATGGTGCCAGGATGACACCGAAACGTCGTTGCTCAGTTTTTTCGCTAATCTTTATCGTTAACTAATTTGGAATAATTGTAATATAAAGATAGATGGCAAACCGATCTGTTATCATAATTATATGAATGCTGGGGTAATTTTTATCAGCGACTTAATATATTCTTGGAGCAATGTTGAATCCTTTAACATAGCAAAGGACAAGGGACTAATAGGCTCAAATTACTTGACGTGGTTTGCTGTTCGTTGCTCTGTGCCAAAGCATTTAAGGAATCTCATCATTGATAGAAACGTTTTAAAAAACACTTGAGTTAAAATGTGGTAGCAAAGATTTTGATCCTCCCTCGAGCAAGAGTAGAAACTTTTATGCTTTTCTCATTCAAGAAAAAGCCAAACATTCAAGAAGGTTCTCTAAACTAATGTCAGATAAAACTGGAATGTATTAACATTATATTAGGAATATTAGATCAGAGATCTAACCTGCTCAACTACTTTATCATTTTTGGTAAAATTTATTTATTGCATTGTCGCAAAAATAAACAAATCCCTCTCTTTTTGCCTTTCAAAGATGTGGTCAAGAGAAAATATGAAATTGAAAAGCTTATAGCCTCTCAAAGCATCTTAGGCTTAAAACATTTTCAGGCAAAATGGAACCCAGTTTTGAATAAGAATCCAATTTTTGTTGTAAAGGAGTAAGTGCTGCTTGAAAATTATGTAAATTTATATTTACATTCATGATAATTCAAATACCTGTATTGTAATTTTATATAAAGTATCTTGTTAACACAAAAAGTAATTGTGTAATTAGAGTACAATGTAGAGCAAGATCTGTATTATCAGTTGTGTAGGCAGAGCATCTGTAGTAGTTGTTGTGTGTAATCGTAGTGTTAGTAGTAATCATAATGTAAGTAACGGTCGTATTGTAAGTAATGTCAGTAGTGGCGTAAGTGATATTAGTATCGTAAGTAATGTAAGTATTGTAGGTAATGTTAGTATTGTAAGAGGTCTTAGTAGTGTAAGTAATGTTAGTATTGTATGTAATAGTAAAAAAAAAAGATTAGCTTGACCTAGCACATATTGTTCTTAACAACAATTTGACAATAATGAAAGGGGGAAAGAAAGAAGTAACCTTTCAATGCAGTCTACGGTGGGACTCTTCCAGGTGAAATAGTGTTGACCAGTTCGTTCTTTTCAAGGTCTATTTAAATTAAGTAACTATTCTTTTATTTATTTCCAGAGTTTGGGGAATTGTCTCCTACAAATCCTGAGGTTGATTTGGCCAGTATTGTTAGTGACTTAAGTACCGATATTGGCTCTGTATTTGTCGGGTGACCATCTATAGGTTTACCCTCATATTTCCTGTCAAAGGTCGGTCACATGCAATGGGCAATGCTGCAGACACATAATAGAGGCTCAACCTTCTTTTCATGATGTTGGTGCAGAAAAGAAGATCTGTCTTATATGTTAACAGCGCCTTCTTTTCTATGTTCAAACATTATACATTATACATCATTCGCGGTAGATCCACGAAGTTCAATGAGCATATATTTCGAGACAGGTAGTTCCACGACTTCCACGAACTCAAAATAGTACAAGTAAAAAAATCGATTGATTTAGCGAGGGTCTTACTAGAACCAAACCAGAAATCAAATGAGTTATCAATGAGCAGAAAATGTGGACAGTGTAACAATATTGTGCCAAAGTAATGCAAGTGAAATGCTCGAATTTTGTTCTTTTTTCCTGCAACTTTTCAAAGAAAGTTCGCAAGAAATTTTGAGTGAAATTTTATGGCGTATCAAGTGATAATTGACTTGAACAAAGGGGCGATTTTTCTTTGAAGCCTCGTTAAGCTAAAGAAAATTCGTGAGCACAAAGGATAATTTGCCAGGCAATACACGAAATTTTGCAACGCATTGAACTGCAGGTCGGCAGCATTCACGCAATTTTCTTTTAGCAACTGATACAACCGTTGTGTAACTTGCAAGTGATAGTTTGTAAATATGTGCCAGTTTGCAGTCATCAATCACCGATTAAGGGGATAACAAATTATCTATGACAGATATGGCTTCTCAGTCGAGTGTTTGTATTTTTTGCTGAACCTTTCTCCCACTTTCTCCTACTATCCATTGTGGAAATTACTGCCATTCATCTGAGCAAGAAATTAACATTAATATTTTAGGATACTTAAAGGACCTTATAGAAGAACACTTGCAAATGTTCAAGAATGTCTTCAATGAAGATATTAATCCAAAGCAGCACTATGTGGTGTATTTACCAAGCCAGATCTTAAAGTTTGGTCCATTAGTCAGGGTATGGTCAAGGTGCTTCAAGGCCAAACACCAGCAATTTAAATTGATTCCAAAACTAACAAAAAATGTTTGCCATTTACCCAAGACTTTGGCAGAGAGGCATCAGAGTGAAGTACGAGCACACTCCATTTCACTTTCAGCAGCTGACAATCCACCTGACCATTGTCTCTTTCGTAAAGACTTTGTTTATGGTGAGAGCTCATCACATGTTAGGGCACTTGACCAACATGATAAGGATGCTGCCAAAGATTACATATTGAGGTTCTACCCATCATTTGAAGATGAGTCAGATAAACCAATTTACCAAGATTCCTCTTTAACTGTTCATGGCACATGCTACAAAAAGGGTAACAATACAATGCCTCTAGCTGAAATGAGTGACTCTAATCATGTATTTGGATCATTGGAGAACATCTGGCCTTGTGATTTATTTGTTTTCTTGAGTTTGAAACTCTATGAAACACTTGGCTTTGGGCCAAATCTGTTATCTTATTGAATCAAGGAAGAGGAATTACCAAGTGGGCTATTTGTTGTAGAAGTCCAAGATCATCCTATGACCTGTGTCATGTGTACTCACAAGTACAACGGTTATCTCTACATTTGTCCAAGGGAGGATCCAAAAGTACTTATAAATGATTACAGTAGTGATTGAGATTCCGTTTTAATACAAGTGTCTTAGAATTTGACTTTCTTTATGGTTTGCCTAACAATTACTGTCTATAATTAATGATTGGTTGTACAAACTTGCACCTGCTATGTGCCCATTTCAATAACGTGTCAAAACCAATCACAAAATCACCAAGAAAGAAACAACCTAGAATGACCTGTAATGAGCTTAAGTATAATTGAAGAGGAAAGTGGTTGTTACAAATTTAGGACTTTGCTCCAGAGCACAGTCATACGTACATACATACATACATGATTTATTTGATAAAGCAGGTTACAGATCAATTGGCAAGACGTTAAGTCCTGATGTGGACCTGCACTATCTAAGATAATAAATTACAATAAGATCCTACATAATACATGATCCAAAATTTATTTACAATAGCTGAATAAATAATGATAGGTAAAATAGATGAATTAATAACAATGTACAGTAAAAATAAATAAATTAATTAATCAAAAATATTTGAAGTCCAGTGATTTGTTAGTAACGCAGCAGGACGCTTTAGTGAAACTGATAGAATTTAAGAGACTCTTATTTGCCTTAAGTTTTTTCTTGAAAGAATCAAGGTTAGAGCAAGACTTGATGTCATCGGGAAGGAAATTCCAAGATAATGCAGCACGATGTTTAAAAGAAGATCTTCCCACTTCTGTTCTTGGTCTATCCACCTCAAAATTTAGGGATTTTCTAAAGCTATAAGTAGACTCGGGTTTCACTAGTAAGTCCTTTAGAGGATTGATGCTATTTCCATGGTAAATATTGTATGTAATAACTAAAAGTCTCTTAATGGAAAATGAAACAATAGGGTTCCAATATGGAGCGTTCCTGATGTGATCACCATGGATGTAATGCGGTAGACTATTAATAATTCTTGTTGCTCTCAAATGAATTCGGTCTAAATCATCTAACAAAGCTGGAGAACAAGATCCCCAGACTGCAATACCATATAGGACACTGGGGATGATTGTTTTATAATAAATAGTTTCCAAGACTGGTTTTGGTAGGAACTTTATCCGTTTTAAGACTGCGACTTTGTTACTGAAGGACTTACAAACGTTCCCGATGTGTTCATACCATGATAGCTTGTTGTCGATTGTTAACCCAAGACATTTGGATGATTGTTTGTACTCAGTAGTGCTACTGCCGTAAGTCAAACGTCGCAAGGGACCAATAAAGCTCTGTCTTGAAATTATCAGGGCTTCCGTCTTCGATTCGTGGGCTATTAATCTGTTAGACTGACACCAGGTGTATACCTGGTCTAAAATGGATTGCAGTGTCAGGGTGATATTGTCGATATCCTTACTAATTGTGTAAATTGTGGTATCATCAGCAAACATAAAGACATTACCACTTGTTATCGATTCAGGAAGATCGTTTACGAAGATTGAAAATAATTTGGGCCCTAATATTGAGCCTTGGGGGACTCCAAACGTAATGGTTTTGGGCTCGGACTGATATTCTGATAATTGGACAAACTGCTTACGTGCAGACATGTAATCATCAAGCCAGGAAAGCAGGTCACCTGATACACCAATGGCTTTTAGCTTTTCTTGTAGGATAGTATGGTTCACAGTGTTAAAAGCTTTCCGGAAATCGATAAAAAGGACACCCACTTTCAGGCCCTTGTCCAGTGCATTTCTCCAAGTCTCTGTTAGATGAAGTAAAAGGCTCTCAGTTGAGTAATTTTTTCGAAATCCCCATTGGTTGTTGCATAATAAACCTTGTGTATCCATATGGTTGTTTAAGGTATCGCTCACAATATCTTCTAAGATTTTTCCTGGGATACTGAGAAGGGAGATAGGTCTGTAGTTGTTTACGTCTATTGGTGATCCTTTCTTAAATATGGGATTGACACATGATAATTTCCAGCTGGAGGGGAAAGATGCATCTCTCACACTCTTCGTAAAAATTGGTAATAGACTATGGATGACAGGGTCGCCAATTATGGAGAGGTCCCTTGGAGAAAAATGGTCAGGACCAGTAGCCTTCTTGGGGTTAGCAGCCTTTATTAGTTTGTTTTTTACCAGTTCCCAGTTCATGTAAATATTGTCTCTGGTAGAGGTAATTCTAGTGATAAAGGTATTTAGGGATGAGAGGTCCAAAGGATGGAGTTGCTTAGTGAGGTCTTCACTGACATTCACAAAGAAGTCATTGAAATACTCAGCCTTCTTTAAGTCGTGGGTTAATAGCTCTCCGTTGTGGTTGCGGTCACAGATTGGACCAATGCTTTTGACTTTGTGTTTTCTTAAAACTTGGTTAGTCAATTTCCAAAATTCATTAGGGTTGGTAGCTTCTTTGAATAAGTTATGCCAGTAAGCAGCTTCAGCACTCTTTAATAGCTTTTTCACCTCTAGTCTCTTCTGCTTGTAGAGACTCCATAATTCAGGATTACCTGATGACTTTGCCTTTTTTAGGAGTTTGTATCTCTTGTTCATTTCTTTTCTAATGGAGGTGTCAATCCATGGAAGGGATTTATCTCTTATCCGAACATCTCGTGGGGGTAGGTGGTGGTGTAGGATTTCATCGTATAAGTATTGCCAAGCATCTACGCTGTCATCAATATCATCGAATAATCCAGTTATATGCCATGGGGCCTGATCGAAGTCGCTCCTAAATTGCTTAGTGTCTAACGATTTATAGTTCTTGGTTGAGATAACTTTGGGTTTTGGATTACTCCTTGCAACTTTAAAGACAGCGAATATTAGGTGGTGATCGGAGATGCCCAAGTCGATGGAGCCAGAGGTTTGGATTTTTGAAGGTTGACTTGTTATCACGAGGTCGATAAGCGACTTTGAGTTGGCAGTAATACGGGTTGGACTGCTTATGATGTTTTGTAGACCATAGCTACATAGGATCCTTCGTAAGCGTTTTCCATATTCAGACTCGCCGTTGCTGGGTTTGTGCAGCATATCACAGTTGAGGTCACCAACTAGGATTATATTTTTTCTCTTTAGCCAGATATTAGCAATCAAGTCCCTAAAAGGTTCGAAAAAGGAGGAGTCATTTGATGGTCTGTAGACACAGCCAACAAGGAAGGATTGAGATCTCATGGTGACGTTTAGCCATGTTGCTTCCATGTTTGATCTTTCCCAAGAAAGAGCAGGGTGTACAGTAAGATCTTCTTTGAAATATATCAAAATACCACCTCCACAGGAATCACGGTCCCTCCTCACAAGGTTATATCCAGAAATTTTGATCCAATCATCTGATATACTCGAGTTTAGGTGAGTCAGTAATACCAAGAAGGTCAAACTTGACTACATACAAGAGGTGTTGGACCTCACACAGCTTGTTCACAAGGCCATTGATGTTGAGATGTCCAATCTTGAGATTTTTGTCGCCAACAGATTGTTTAAGGACGAGAAATGGGTCCTCCCGAGATTCTGTAAGCTCGGTGTTGTTATTCGTGGTAGCAGTTACAGGGGTGAGAATGGTCTCATTTCGGAAGGAATTTGCAATAATCTCAGTGGTTTGGAGGCAGCGAGGACAGGACCAATTGAAGGTCGTTAGGTGTTGTAAGTTTTTATAATCACTTGGTTTGACGTTTCCGCATCTAATATGGCACCACTTTTCACATTGATCACAATTCAAGGCTCTGTGGTTACAAGCGACTGTTCCCGAACAAACAGAGCACTTTGGAGGATTAGAGCACGGGCCAGGATTGAGGGAAACATCACCGCTTGTAAGGAGACGACTATGTTGGAAGCTGCTGTCGGAGTTTGCATAGTAGCACGTCCTTGAGGCAAAATACCTTCTACCACGTGGAGCAGAAACAAGATGGCGGACATATTTTGACGTGGAGCGAAGTTGGTACCCCAGCGCAAGATTCGCTATAAGAGGGACAGAGTTTGTGAAAAGAAGAGTTGGGTCGCTGGAAGAGCGGTTCCAGTTACATTTTTGTCCAAGGAGAGATGAAAAGCTGAGCAAATACAGCAAAAGTACAGAGAAGACAAATACGCGTCCGGCCGCCATTACGACCGCTGACCAGATCGTGAGTGGTGTTTTGGCCCAAAAGGAAAGTAATGTTTGGTGCAGCCAAGAGTGTTCTTCCAGTTCTCGGTGGTATGGAAAGGACATTCGACAGTACTTTAAATCAATTCAAATGTACATTTTCATTTCAGGTAATTTGTGCTCATTTGAGGTCATTTTGGATGTACTTAAGAATAGTTTTGACCATTTTAGATCATTCACACTTTTAGAACGTAGTTCAAACCAATCAAAGTCTGCATTCAGCACTGCTTACACATTGCTTTAAGGTTTCTTTAATCCATTGTGCCACTTGTTAGTTGGGTCGTTCGAGCCAGTTAGGTTGCTTGTGTCATTTAAGCCAGTTGTACTGCTTGGGTCATTTGCACTAACTCAGTTGTAATAGTTGGGCTATTTCTGCTGGTTGGTTACTTTTTGTCACTTGTGCCATATTTAGGTCATTTGGACCACTTTGGTAATTTGTGCCAGTTAGATTACTTGTTTCAGTTTGGTCATTTGAGCCAGTTGGCTCAGCTGTGTCATTTGTTCCAGTTTATCACTCAATGAGCAGTTCTGTCATTTCAAGGGCAGGTGTAATTAAGAGCGTGTCCACGGGTGCACCAGGCAGGTCTGCTACATGCCATCTCACCGATTTCAATGAAACTTAGCCAGTATAAAGGTTCTACCCCAAAACTCAGAAAGACACATTGGTTTCGGTTTTGGATCTTTCAGGGGGGAAGTAGGTCACCCCCCTGGTTTTACTAGATTTTTGTCAAGAAAATTGCCGCAATGTAGGCAAAATGTATGAAGCTCTCAGAACAACTGTATTCAGTAGATTGCTACCAGGTTTTGTACACGTATTGGTATATCTATAGTGAATGCAAGAACCAAGTGACACTCTATTTGATCAGCCGCTTGTCAATCAATGGACATATATATGTGACTGTGTTTTTAGACCTTCAAATATTTGACGCTTTTAAGGTCAAACATCTCACCTTGCCAAAAAGGTATGACACTAATTTCAACGTTCCTTTGTCCATCGATCATTTATCTTTAAAAAACAGTTAAAACATCTTTGGGCACAAATCAGCTGTTGGTTTTCGTACGGCATAAAACACTTTTCAGTCTTTCGTTCAGCTGTTTATTATCAAGAGGTCGTGCTGTTTATAATGCCCTGCGGAGATTTCAGGGTCACATACCGAGTTGTTGTTGACAAGTACATTCCAGCTAGTGTGCAGCAACATAAACTTGCACAAGCTAAAAATGACATTACGAGGAAATCTTCCTTTACTGACTAAAAAGGAAATGCAGTTCTAACAAATTCGTTGGTTCAACCATGCATAATTCTAGAGGAAAAGACTGCAATTGTATTATTATTGTCACTTACCACGGGTTAACACCATCGAAAATTTCCTCCGGGAAGTATTTGTAGCGTGACCTGACAACCTTTCAGAATTCCAACAAATTGTTCATCCCTTCAGTAAAGAAACTCTTTCAGAATGTTCTACAAATCTCTATAAGTACATTTATCTACTTTCTGGCCGGCATATATCCACATTTTTTTAAAATACATGTTGTTCTGACTAAATCTATATCTCTCTCGATCGCCAGCGTTGAATTGCGTTACATAAAGGTTGAGCCAGCAATGTGTTGACCAGCAGATCTCCACGTGTTTCCCGTCATTTGCATCTTCAGTCGACTCTTCAGTCATATTCAGCTGTTCGCATAGGGAAAGATAGTGAATTTGGAAAAAGTTAGATTAGCAGTAAACATTTACATTTTTTCTAGCTCACTTTTATTAGTACCTTCCCACTTGCAGTCTTCCCTACGGAGGGCAGGTAGGGCTAACTTTTTTGCTTTCTTTCAACAATCCATATCAGACTGGGGGGTTTGGGCGGGATTAAGTGACAACTGATAAATTGCTAAAATTTTCACTAACAACTGAAAAATCGCCTTTAAAATGTAACGGGCTACTGACATTTGTAGTCCGTTTTACTGACAACAAGAGCGGTTTTTAATTGAGTATCGTAAAACTAAAACTGAAGTAATCACTCTCGCCAATCTCAAAGGACACAAACAATGCGGTGAACCAATCAAAATCGAAGTAATAACATGTAACAGATGCAGAGGTAAAACGGGAGAAAGCGTGTTAGAGCGGGACAACATTGGTTTTGCTTTTACTTGTGACTGAATAAGAAAGTGGCGTGAGACTCTTAAGTCAATCGTGTAGCAAAGCGATGCAAAACCAATTACTTTTCGACGCTCAAATGAAAAACCACTCTAATAAAACACTTGATTGCTCTTTTATTTTAATCTTTTTCGATCCTATTTGGCTAATAATTCTGCATTTTTACTTAATATTAATTATTTAAGAAGTTAACTGCAGACAGTACTGTTTCGGCCTTCTGGGCCTCATCAGTGCAGTGCTGAAGACTGGGATGGAGGCTAAGCTTAAAAAGCCGCCCCAAATACTACACATGTGGTAGTATCTAAGCCATTACCAGAGTGCTCAAACTAGCGAGCTAGTGAGCATGCGCAATTGCAACAGTAACGACTCATCCCAGTAGAGTGCTCAAACTGGACATGAAAGCAGAGCTTTGTATGTCAGCGAGCTATATCTAACTGCAGACAGTAAGAAGTTATTATTTTTACAAACTAGTATTGTGTTCTTATCTCTTGTGACTTTTCACCTAAATCAGTTCCGACAAAACAAAATTAAGCTAAATTAAAATCAGCTGATAGATGGCACTGACCAATGATGAATAGGTCATTTTACAATTGTGTGCTTAGTTATCTGGCCTATGAATGCAAGCGAGGCTGGAGGTGACCTTGCTTTGATATAGACCTCTATGCGGTCCTCATTGCCAACTAGTGAGCATGCAAACAACTTGATTTATACAACAAAAGCAGTAAGGTCTTTACCAAGAAAAGGTCATCTGCAGCCTCGCTGCCATTCAAAATCTGTGCAGGCCACTGAACAGACAACTAAAATGGTCTATTGTCAAAAGTTACATATACAACTGGCATTTTTAACGTCCTATCCAGACCCTCCCTCCTACTTCTTTACAAGGTGATAATTGCACCCCTATCAAAACTAATGATCTAAAGTCCAAGTTCTCTCCTTATCTGCTGCCTTCTTTGGACAGTTTCAGCCTCAGCAGCAAGATCATCGGCATCAGCTTCCTCGTCCTCATTCATACTTACAGAGCTGGTCCTTTGTAGTTGGCCACTCTTATTCAGGGCAGAAAGTCGGCTAAAGTATTGAGCAATCTGTTACTCTGTCAACCAGTCGATCTTGGTGAACATTTTCTGACCAGTCTCGTCTCTGAAAGACTTCATTCTAAAAGCCACATCGGAAGCGGTTGCCTTCTTACCAGTTTTTTCTCTCATCCAGAACATATCTAACAGATAGCTCTTCAGTTTTTCTGAAAAGGTCACTGATTTCCGTGTTCTCCGAAGAGCCCATCCGTGTTCAGATGGCTGATGTCTGACCACGAACGTAGCCACCACCTACGGAATGACACGCCTCTGTCCATTTCCGTTTGATCTCGTCGTACGCGGACTCCTTCGCTAGCTTCACCATGTGTTTCCCGACGTCCAGGCGCTTTTGGAGGGCGGCGAATGACTTGAATGTCTTGATGCATCCTTTTTCTTGACAGGAGAACATTTCACTTAGAACATCTCAATTGTTCGCAATGGCTGTTGTTTCCTGCCCTGTATATCTATCACTAGAGTCTAATCCATAGACTCCCCCTCTTGCGTAGCTGAAATTTCGAAGGGACTACAGGATCCCCGTGTCTTGGTGGGGATCTCAGAGGGTGGCTCACCCTCTTCCATATTATCTGTATGGGCACTTCAGTATCTGCACATACCTAGTAAGTGATATGATTTATCTTTTTAAGTAAACTTCATTTGCATACCCGACTTCTTGGGAAAATTGATTTTAGATAACCGCCTAATAAGTAGATTGCTCCTCCAAACTTTTTTATTTCAAGGTTAGTTTACAATCAGACTACTTTAATCAGTACAAAAAATACAATCGAAAATTACCTGCACAAAATGGAACACCAGTGTTCCACTTTGCTTTGATTTCTTTTGCCATTTTCAGATTTATTCCCCTCTCAATCTTGCTCCTCCGATTGCCGTGAAGAGGATGCCGGCATTTTATTGAAGGTCTGAATCTCACCCCAAGTTCTGCACGATGTTTGGGGCATATTGTGAAATCGCGGCCGTCAGAATGATCAAATAAACCAGTACAAGCTAAAATGAGCTCTTTCTCAGACGCAACAAGTGTTTGAGATACTTTCATTTCTCTCAAATTTCCCATGCATGATTATTTTAGATCTGATAAGATCTAAGCCAATGATCACGATTTACGGCTGTTAAAAATCTTACCCAATTGGTTTGGATTGAACAGGCCTAATATCAACTCAGTTGAAATGAAGAAAAGCTATTTTTGAGAATTATTTACTGTAAACTTCTTAATGATGCGCTCGAGCGCTTTTGATTACACAAATGTAGACATAATGTGTGTTTATGTACTTTGACGTCGCGAGCATATTTCTTTGGTTTCACAAAACATTACGTTGGCGTCAAGTTTCATTGTCACTGGATTTTGAACAGTAACAATCTCTCGAAAAAAAAATATACATATTGCAACAGAAATGCTGTTAAAAATGACAAAGGTTCTTTAAGAAAAACATCGGAAGGTCAAGGTTGACTTTTGTATCAATCAATTCGGAGCAACAACATCCCCCTATCACGCAGCTGTGTACTGGCTGTCTCAAAAGAGTGCTAGCGCACATTTACTGGCGAGAGGCCTAGAAAGTCACATAGCGTAAAAATAATTCGAAATGGCGGTAAACCAGGTCACATAGCAGCCAAATGTACTCTAGAGGTTTCCAGGACATCCCAAAAGCGTTGCTTAGCGGAAGGGATGAATAATTTGTTGGAATTCTCATGAAAGGTTACCAGGTCGCATCACGCCCCTGCAAAATAAATTCCCAGTAGTCTGGGAATTCCTAGGAATTCCTAAGAATTCCTAAGAATTCCAAGTTATTCCAAGACATGCAAATTTTGCTTTATCCAAGACCTTGGAATTTCTGGGAATATTTGGGAATAGTGGACGTATGACTGGGAATTATTGGGAATTCCTAGGAATTCCAAGTTATTCCAAGCCATGCAAATTATGCTTAATCCAAGACCTTGGAATTTCTGGGAATATTTGGGAATAGTGAAAAGTATGACTGGGAATTATTGGGAATTCCTAGGAACTCCTATTATTTCCCAGACTGTTTTAAAAAATGTGTTTGGAATATCTAGGAATTTTTGGGAATAGCTAAAACACATGAAATATTGTTGGAAATTTCTATAAATTTCCCAAAATGTCAAAATTAAAGATGAACTCAGTGCATGAATCAGTTTCTGTAAATTAGTAAAAAATCAACACGATCATTTCTCTGGAGTTCCATACCTTTTTATTGTTGTCAAGCTCCAAGATAATTATTTCCAAACAAATGTACATTAATTCCAGTTTAAGTCTGACAATTCAACATAAAACTATAGCACTGATAACATTGCGTTTTAGATCCAACATGATTTGTTAGTGTATATGTCCCCGTATGGACCCTTAAATCAAACACCCAGAGTTTAACTGATAGAAAAATGGATGCTCTTAGATTTGATAAATAGATTAATCAAAAAATTCTCTCAGCATACATGAATATATATTATTTACAATTTCAATAAAACCAAAAGTATATATATGCATGTATATATTTAAGATAATTGTAGATTCACACACATACCCATCACAGCCCACTGTTGAACAATTTTTGACTTGATCCTTTATAACTTCAGGAAAAAGAGGAAGACATCTCTCACAGATGTCATAAATGAAAATCTCACAGTTTCCACATGCTTGCTGTACAAAACTGTACTGTGACATTCTCCGGACAAATTACTGGTAGTTTCGTTAAAACAAGGATATCTCTAGCAGCCTCTCATTGTCATGCAATGTCTTGAAATTAAGGCCAGAATAGCCACACAGGCATATTCTTTGGCAGAAAATGTTTTTTTCTTGGGAACCATTAGTTTCACTTTCACCATCAGAGTCCAGTGAATGGCCATCAGTGTCCGAGTTCTCAATTTCTTGAGAGGAGTCAGAACTGAAACTTCAACATCATTATCTGAATCACTGTCTGTGGACTAATCAGAGTTGTTGTGTATTACATCAATTGATATTTCTGAAGTTTTTTCAGGTATAGGAAACTCAATTTCCTCAAATGCTTCTGTGGAGCTTCAATTCTTGCATAAAGGTTCATTCCATAATCCATCAAAGTCATCCACAACATTTTTGCCAACAGCCATCTCACTCAGGTGAGCCGAAAACTCTGAGGTGTTCTGTTCATGGTGTTGGAAATGATCTCCAGGAAAAAGGGATGCAAGAGAGGGAGATGACGTCAACTGGCCTGTGAAGACTGCTATAAGAGATTTATGTGGTCGAATCTTGTAGATTTTGGTATGGGTATAGTGGGATCATCAATATGTTTCTTGTATTTCCTTGTCCTTGCTGTCACTTTAATTCATGACACAACAAAATCAAAAGAATCAAAAAGATTATGAGTCAATGGGAAACAATTAAATAACTGACATAAATATATGACAATGCAAATAAAAAACCTACATCTTGATGTATTGAAAAGACTGTAGATCTCATATCATGTTAATCCTTATAAATAATTCAAAGGCAAAAGTGACAAGCATTGCAAATTTATACTTGCTGCATTGTGCTGACTGGGTGTTGAAACACGTGGGCTCTCAAAGTAGATCTGGTGGATTAATACAACAAGCTTAAGCTTATTTCGCAGAATTTATCTTGGTTCCTCAGGTCGATTTGAAACCTTTTGGGGGAATTTCGGCTTTTGGGGTTTTTAAAGAGCACACAATGCATTGCTTTGTTTGATTTATTTACAATTATAGCTTATCATAACAAAAAATCCCTATAAAATTGGATTGCTTACCTTTGCAGTGAACTTGATTTAAGTGCCTCACGATCCTTTGTTATCTTGACAACCGTCGGGAACAGATCAACCAGTTAAAGTACGTTCCATTTTCCTCCTTGATTTCTTCGTAAAAAGTTTGTGTAGTTTTTTCCTTTTGAAGCAAGACCCATCTTTCAAAAGACCACCAAAACAGCGTGGAAAGGGAAACAGACTTGCCATCGAAAGCGACTGGTCCGGCAACCTCGTTGCCAGTCTCTCTCTCCTTCTTCTCCAGTTTCCATTCTCTCCTCAACCGATCAACTGAACCAATCACAGCATGCGAATTTTCACGTGACTGTGCTCGTGACTGAAAGTGACAAAGATCGCGTTATTTATTCTCTTTTGGTGCCCATCTTTGAATTCAGCGTTAACGGTTGATTGCTCGTGCGTTTTAGTAGATTTCACTTCCAAAATCATATCAAAATGGTTTTTGCTGCGGTCCTGTGACCAGAAGAAAACAGCGTGAGTGTCATTAATGAGAAACAAGTTTTTCTTGGCGAAGATTTGGAGCTAAAAGAAAGTCTTACTGTGGATGTTTCAACGGGGAAAAATTCAAAGGGCACAAAAATATTTGGTGAGTAATCGAATTCAAGTAACCTTATGTTATACCACGTAAATTCTTGTATTGAGACAAAAGCTTTTGAATGAACTTTATCATCACGAATCATACACTAGTGGGTCACTCAGTCGTGGCATGAAACGAATTCTGGCTAAAGCAAAGTTGAAACAATTTAGGTTACCATTGCCGAGAGTGCGTGCCTAAACAATTTGATTTGCGAATAACAAGTCGTTTCTCTCACCACACTTGTTCAAACGAAACAAATATAGCAGTTCTCTCTGATCCCATTCAAAGTTCTTGACAAAAACTCCAATGAGGCAGCCACAGTGTGCATGAGTTTGATGTGTCTCCTGTGTGTTTCAGCCAGACTCTGGCAATCCGTGTTGATCTTCAATTTTTGTCCATTCGTATATTCTTTTGTGTGTACTCTATTATTTAAATGTTCCTTTAATGTTTTAAGTGTCTTTTAATATTTCTAATGTCTAAATTTGGCTATTAAAACCGTGAGATATATCCTCCAATTCGAGAGTTGTTGATACACTTATAGAAGAAGGAAAACCTTGATTTAATCTACTGTAAGCTCAAGATTTATATAACATATTTATCAATAGTATACAAGCACCTTCACAATTATCAAGTCTTCTCTTTTAATATTTCAACCAGCTTACAGTCAGGTCTTAATTAGCTGCATGTATTAAATTGTGAGCACATAAATATTTGGATCTCAGTCTTACAGTACCTCATATATATCACAATGTAATGTATTTTTTTAATTTTGTTTTAGGTGTCATACAACAAAGATGAAGATGAAGAGGCTAGCTGTTGACACCCTAATTAGAGGGCAACAAAAGAAGCTGCAGAATCAACAGAAATAACTGAACAGCAGCTAAGTTTGCCCAACTCAGCCTCTTTAAATTTTAAGGAATGTTTCAGTTTTGTTCTTATCATTGATTCCTTACAATCATGAAAATCCAGATTTGTTCCACATAATAACAATAATTTAAGCTAAAATCTTGTGTATGGAAAATTGTTGGACTTGTAAACCTAAGAAGTAAGTAAATTATCTGAAAAAGTTCTCTTTTTATCAAACATGTAGAAGTGTGACCTTCATATCTGTTTTCAGTTTTACTTTTGATTCTTGATGTAATGAAAAAGAAACAGGATAATTATTCTTATGTTTAAATTCATGAAAGCCAATGTAATAAACCATTAATTTAAAACCTGTTTGATGTGATATCAGTGACTTTATTTGTTATTTTAATGCCGGGCATTAATCATCAAAACTTTGTCTGGCCTGCAAATGATACAAAATTCCCAGTTTTTCTCAGATTTTCCAAACCAATGTGTCTTTCTGAGTTTTGGGGTTACCCAAAAGACCCTTTATACTGGCTAAGTTTCATTGAAATCGGTGAGATGGCATGTAGCAGACTTGCCTGGTGCACCCATGGACACACTCTTAAACTCCGAGATAATCAATGATTATATGGTTATTGATAGTTGTTGGCTCAGATGTCTTATTATGGCTACCTCATTTGTATGAGTACAAAAAGGGTAAGTAGCTAATGATAACCCGAAAACATTTATTCAGCTCCTTAAATCTTGTATATTCATCCATAAACTATTATTTGTAATAAAACAAAACAAAGCATTAAACTATGACTAAAGTATGCAGTATGTACAATAATTTTCAGTCAGGACAGTCAATGTGTTTCTTAATTTCTTCAATAAAATGACCCCCATTGACACAATAATAATATTTCTAAGACCTGTAAGCTTGTCAATTCCCTGAAGAATTAGAATTCCTTTTCCAGAATGAAACCTTAATGAGAAGAGAAGGAACTGAGCCCTATTCTTGTACTGAGAAATAAATGAGCCACACTCTTTTCAGGAGAACATAAATTCTCTTCCGCAGAAAAAAAGACTTCTTTTCCTTAACAAGTCAAAGCACCTGCTTTTAGACAGATAATGCGGGTCCAGAGTGGTATATAACAACCATCTTGCTACAGTTCAATGCTTAGTCTAATTTCAAAATCTGTGATGTCACTCACATTTTGGCCTGGGCCAATAAAAGAATTAGGATTCTTATACCAAGAATGTGAATTACTTGGGATAGGAATAGTGATTAGCCTAATTCTTGTATTGAGACAATCACATGAGCTACACTCTTTCAAAAAGAAAATAATTCTCTTTAGCAGGAATGATACTCTATACTCAACAAGTTAAAGATATACTTTTAGACCATTCCACAGGTCCAGAGTGATGTATTACAAACAACTCTTGCTTTTGTCCTCACTCGATTTTTGAAAGCTGGTGTTTTAATTGGATCATTGCCTGAAGATTTCAAATTCTTTTCCCAAGAATACAGATAGTTTGGAGAATAGACAGGTGACATGTTCTTTTAAAGACAATAAAAATTCTCAATAGCACAAAAGGGAGGGACTCTTTTGTGAAGAAAAGCCTGAAATATACCATAAGAGTAGCATACAAGTCACCTGAGTGTGGCAAACAGTTTCTGGTTGTCTTTACCAAATGTGGGGCATCAGAAAAGAAATACAGGAACCAATGGGTGCAAATAGATTGATGGTGGGGGTAGAACACATCGGTGTCTTCACTTCCATCCAGTGATTGTGCTTGGAGATGCACCATCGGAGGTGGCTGCAAAGACCCACAGATTGCAGGTGGTCTCAAGAATGGCAACCGCTTCCTGAAAAGGGGCATCAACTGGGCTGCAGTGAGCTCTGCGCACACCCCACTCACCGGGAATGTTAGAGCATGTGAGGCAACCTCATCAACTTTCTCCAGAGATCCCAAATTCAAGTTTGGGTCACCTAGATCAGTGAATCCAATAGGTTTTCTAGGCACCTTATCTAAAACTAGGTTTGCCATGATCTTCATCTCATCAAATAATAGGACCTCATATCTCTGTACATCAAAGTAGGTTTCTGTTTCAGGCCCAGTTCAAATGGCGAACTTTTCATGCGCCAAACCTAATGTCCGAATTAGTTACGTGAAAAGATCGATGTATGAATCAATTGAGATTGACATATTTGAATTCGGGTCGACCCTGCTGTTCTATCTGCCTGGGCCGGTCGAAAAGAACGGCAAAAGTGCGACAACGATTCAAATGTCGAACTTTTCATGTGCTGAATCTAATGCATACATTACGTGTCCATTAGATAAATTATTTTTTACCCACGATGCAGCAAGTTTCGCATACATGTCATGCGCAAAAAGCTTGTATTCAAACATCATGGCGGGAAGAGAAGGTACTTGTTCTTCTTGCTTCAACACTACCAAATATACTTGTTTATCTTGTCGAGAATACTTATGTATGGTATCCCTTGTAAAACAAATCTGGAATATTCTAGGAATTTCTAGGATTTTTCTAGGAATATTACAGAAATAATCTCTGGAAATTTCTAGAATTTACCAGTTTTCTTTTCTGGAAAATTCTAGAAAAAGCTAGAATGTTAATGAAACATGCTAATTAGGGTGGAAATGCCAGCCTTATTCCAGAAATCATAATTTGGGATCAAGTAAGATCTTTCCAGCTTTTTCCAGGTTATTACAAATGCTGCTTTCTAGATTTTTCTAGAAAATTCTTGCATTCCTTTAATGAAAGAGATAATGTATTCATTTCCAGTTTTTTCTAGGATATTTCAGTTTTCAGGATTTTTCTGCACATTTTCCCAGCCAGCATATAATTCTGATGGTTTTAGCTGGTTCCTTATAGCATATCAGCTCCTGCCAGCTATTAGAAATTAATTCAATTCAACACAAGGTAATTGCCATGAACTTTACCAAGCTTCTTATTCAATAAAGGAGTCCCATGCCCAACAAATACAAAAGTCAAAACAGTTCCAAAACAGTAACTTTTTATTTTAAAACAATTTAAAACTTTCACGAGGCAAATTAAAGAGTCTATTTCCTATCTTTTTTCGCCCCATTTGCACTGGCCTTTTTTAGTAACAGCCCAAGATCTTTTCTCACAGATGACCTTGTTGCCGCTGGAAAGCCTTTCTTCAACACCATACCTATAAAAGAAAAACAAGCAAATGAAAATCAGCCTTAAAAAATCAAATAGAATAAATTTTAAGGGTTAAATAACAGATGCTGTCATGAAGGAGATATTGAATTATGATATTACAAGTAATTGTTCAAGTGGATGTTTGTGACATTGGGGACTACTGGTCATTTAGTGATTTAAAAACCGTGACCTGCAGTTGAACTGAAAAAGATCTATCACAAGCTGTGGTCTCGTTTTCTGAGCCGAACGTGAACCAAGCATTAGACTTGCAATCTATAAAGTTCTGGATTGCTAAGTAGATTTGGATGGGTTTCCTTGAGAAAAATATCAGACTGCTGGTCATTTTGACCAGCTCCACAGCGTTCAAAATTCTCAAGGCTCTCCACACTTAAACTTCACATTTCAAGCAAACAAGAAATTGGAAAGCAAGTTTACATTACAAGTTATATTATTACTCACCGAATATCCCCAGAACATGTCCATGAAACAAGATCAGTCTCTTCATTGCTGGATCAGTCCCTTGTATGGAACATTCATCACCTTCGCTCAGATTGAAGGGATCAGAAACGATGATCTTTGAAGAACTGAGCTGCACATCAATCCCCTACGAACCCCAATCAACAACGTGCTTGTGTTTCGGCATGTTTGGAATCAAAGCTACTGTACGTACTAAAGATGAAGATGAAGCAACTAAAATGCCAACGATCACGCCAAACTCACGAGGAGATATGAATGTCAAACCACAAAAACCACAAATAGGACACTTTCAAATTCAAATCTGGCAGAAGTTTTTCTTTGATTGTATTCTTCATTTGAATATACGCAGTTCACTTCAAAGTGTGGGAAAAGGTGTCGGACGAATAGCACATCTTTACATTGGTTGGCATAAAACATGCAAAAATTCCTCTCGTTCCGATATTGTTGAGCAGATCGATTTTCTTGTTTGCTAAGTAACTTTTTCTTAACATCACACTGTCTCTTTAGGAAGAAAAACACGGCATCAAAGTCATCAGCCAAAAAATAAATTGAAAAATGTTTCAATTTCATACACGTCTCACACCAAGTGCGATACTGCTGTCAGCGCCATATTTGTTTACAAAAGCCAACTCACATCACGTGATCTAGTAGGATGCGATATTTCAGTAATGGCGGTTCTGCGCAAAACGTTCAAAGCTACAGCAAGCGATTGTTATGTTTCCCTAGACGAGGAGGTATCGAAAGTCTCCAACAAACTAATTTTTGAGACTTTTCTAGATGTTATTGTGCAGTTACGAGCGTCATGTTCTCTTTCAAGCTGCTGGGAAATTTCATATTTGCTTCATCAATACCTTCATCGCAACATGACTGAACTTGAAGTCAACAATTACAACACATCAAGAATGGCTGTTCCGGTATGTAAATCGCCGAAAAATTATTTCAAAATGATCGATTTGAAGGATATCAGGGTAATTCAACACTTGGCCGCCTTTAAAACTGCGTTAACGACTGAGCTTTTGTGACAATTTTTTGGTCGAAACAATCTCCACTCGAGCTTTGACACTTGATCATAGTAAGCTTACTATCGAGGAAACGCCTTGCAGTAGTGATGGCGATGGAAAGGACTTCAATACAACATGTAAAGAACACCGAACAACTGAACTTATTCTTTCAGTTGGCTTGTCAGTGCTACGATTGTCATTAGTTGTAATCATACAGTCACATGTAAATTGTAAGTTTTCTTACTTGTAAACTTATATACATACTGTAGCAAGCTGACAACTTAACTCATTTCTTTCAGTTGTTATCTGAAAAGAGTTAAATTCACACTGATCAAAACTGGAATATACTGGAAATTTCTTTCATTTTTGTTCAATCTTAATAAGCTGTAAACTGTTTCTGGTTTATTCCAGTTTCCTGCAAGAAATCAAGCCTGGAAAAAACCGTCAATGTCTTACAACAACTGGTAGATGTGTCAAATTCCAGCTATTTCCAGATTTTGACAGAATTCAAAACTTGCAAAACGTGGAAAAAAATTTCTGGAAAAAAGCTGGAATTTGATTCTGGAATAAAGCTGTCACATTCTAGAAATTTCTAGAAACTTTCAGACCTTGACAGAAAGCTAGAAATTTGTTTTGCAAGGGAATTGCTCCGTTTTTGAAAACAACAAAAGTGTTGTGGGTTGAACGGCAGGAAGCTCAGTGGCCTATTGTGACCCTTGCCTTTGAGAGAAGATGGAGCGAGAGGTGAACTCACTGGTTCACTCAGATCCACCCAGCAGAAAACGCAGAAGTATTTCAACCATGGTGGCGGCATCAAAAAGGTAAGGTCTTTTACACCGTTCCGGCGCAAATGCATTTGAAACATCACCACAGTTCCCTTTGCGCCACAGAGATATGTAACCAAGTAGGGAGATTTAGCATAGATGTGTTATTGTTTATTCCTGGTGTGAATGATGTCTTGTGTCCTCGTATCTTTAGTTTTATATTCGTCAATATTGATTTTGGAATTATGTCCCATACATGTAGCAGGTTCATGAAATTTGTAAAAACAGCTTGTGTTGTAAAGTGAAAACCAAAGTTCACCAACTTGTTTACTATAAATGTTTTCTTGCTCCCCTTCCCCGCTCTCATCACAGAATACTAAGAATTACAACTGCAGATTGTACGATGCTTTTGTTCTTGAGTTAATTTTTATTTTGTTGTTTAATCTCTGTTGTAACTGAGATCACCGTCATTAATGAGCTGTACCTTATTATTGTCAACTGTAGGAAAGGAACTTGTGATGGGGATGGGGACACAGATGAGGAACAAGATCTAGAAGGTGATGACGAGAGGGGTGATGATGGAAATGATGAAGCAGAGGAAGCCCGTAACCTGTTTGCGAAGAAAAGAAAGGGTAAGATCAAGAAGAAACCTGTCAGGAAGCCTAGGTGGTGTCCCAAAGCAGTTGATGACTTCATTGACATTGTTGTGACTAATGAAAATTAGAAGACAAAGTTGATTTTTACCAACAGTAAAAACCAAAAAAATGGGCAGATCTGTGAAAAAATATTAGAAGAGCTCTTAGGCCAGGGCTTTGAATAGAGGTGATTTGTTTTCATTTACTGTGCCTCAACTTCAAAGCAAATTTAAGAAGTGTGTCAGCTTCTGTAAGCAGGCAGCCCTTACCCAGAAGACTGCAACTGGAATAAAGCGCTACCAGGAAGATCATGGTTTTGGTAAGTGGTTTAAAGACCTGTTTGAAGTGGTTAAGACAAGAGACTCTTGCCAGCCTGAACAGGCATTGGAGCCTTCATCGACCAATTCGGAGAGGTCGTTTACAAGCGCAGATGGGCTTTGGGAGGAAAAGGACCTCTTTGTCCCAGTTAGAAATGCCAAGAAGAGGCAATCAACAAAAGAAAAGCTGGATGCCACTACAATTGAAGTTATGAAACTAGTTAAAGAGGCTGTTGACAATGACCCAACTAAAGAAATGATCAATTTCATGGGGGAGGAAATGGAAAAATCCCGCGAACATGAATTAAAATTACACCAGTTAATGTTTTCCCACAGAGCAAGTAACAGCTATGATTACTATCAAGGAATGCCTTCATCTGTAAGCACCGGTATTCCATTTGGAGATACTGGATATTACCCAACTTGGAATGGGGGTTTTGGACCAGGCCCTTGAAATCAGCTGGGAATGCCAGATGGGTCTTATAAGCCTGCTACATCTACCCCAAGGATGCCATCATCAAATGATATTGTTTTGGTACAGGAAACTAGCAAACGTTCTAAAGGTAGTGGTGAAATTTTGAAGAATCCCACTGTACAAAAATAATGGAACTTTATTGATGCTTGTTATTTCTAAATATTATCATTTGAACTTGAGCAAATATAATTAATATGATAGATATGTTTCAACATTAATATATGCTACAGTTCATAATCCAAAAGACAAAGATGACAATGAAGGCTCTGAAACATTATGTGAAGAGCACATAAGACATAGTAGATGGTAAACAATTATATCAAATGGAGATTTGTTACAGTTAATATTTAGGTTTTCCTCTTTTTGTGATTTAAATATTTCAATCCTTGACAACAAAAAATGTTTATCAATATATTGAATAAGAAATTTAAAAAAACAATACCAAAGATATAGAATTAATCCAATAGCCATTTGTTGCAATTATATACTTGGGGAAAACATAATCTCTCTTTCTTGATGACTATAATATCTAAATATATATATTCAAATATATCTTTATAATATATCTTTATAATATATCTGGATGATGATTACACTTTGCATTTTTAATATATTTGCTATTATAAAATTACATAATAAACATTTCAATCAGGGGAGGAAAAATGTGGATAACAATATAAAAATTAACCAGCATAGTATGAAATTGAAAAATGTTATCAGATAAGGTTATTTATGTTTATAGTCTAATTACCTTTTAATATGAAAGTTATACCTCGATTTTTGTTCCAGAAGATAAATTCTATTAAAAGCAATTACCATAAACTCTTTAAGCCCCAATATACAAATTCTCCTTACTGGATTTTTTATGTTTCCTTTAGTTTTAGTTGGGAGAATTTGTTAAAAATTCAAGGCAATTTCAATTTGGTGATCACTTCCTGAATTCTCACAACCTTATGATTATGCATTGATACTGTGAAGAGAAATTTGATCTTCATCACTCTTGGGCCTTAAGGGTTTTAAGTAATGTTTTTCTAGTTGTAAGGTTTAGCTTGGTGAGATTGAAGGTTGTCAGGTTCACAATCCTCATTCAGTCTTGCATTTGATACAATCATGTTGAAATAATTCGGTGAAAATAATACATTTAATTTGATTTAACACTCAATTAATTGACCTCGCTCCCAATGTGTGGCTTCATAGCTCAGTTGGTAGAGCATCGCACCGGTATCGTGGAGGTCACGGGTTCGAATCCCGTTGAAGCCCTGATTTTTTTCAGGCTTCTTCTTTCCAGTTGCTTAAATTGGAAAATTTACTGCAATGATCATACTTCACTTTCATCTACTACCGCAGTTCAAATATGAATTATTTCATATATACTTCACATCATTTCACTCACGGGAAGATATGAACTCAATTAATTGACCTTGCTCCCAATGTGTGGCTTCATAGCTCAGTTGGTAGAGCATCGCACCGGTATCGCGGAGGTCACGGGTTTGAATCCCATTGAAGCCCTGATTTTTTTCAGGCTTCTTCTTTCCAGTTGCTTAAATTGGAAAATTTACTGCGATGATCATACTTCACTTTGATTTAACACACTTTGCCAGTTTCCTTCTCAAGCCATAGTTTCTCGCAAAGTGCATTCCTGACTTTATTTGCTTCCTGTGACAAATCCTTGATGCTTGAACAATTTCTCATTTGCAACAGCTTTCTTATATCTTCTCGATTTCTCTTTTGACCATGTGCATCCAAACTCAAGTCGAGCGTTTTTGAAATTGCATCTCCATGTGCAATACATATATTGTGGAGAACCATGCATGCCAATGTCGTAATGCACACAGTATCTTGACTGCTTTCACATTTTTGGAGTAGCACCCTCCACTTACCCTTGAGTTGTCCATAAGCACCCTCTGTAACCATACAGGCTCTGTTTCAACGGTAATTAAAGTTGTGTTGCTGGGGTGCCAGGACTGGGTAAGTGTATGGTTTCATTAACCATGTTCGTAGAGGGAATGCAGAGTCCCTCACTATAAGTGGTGGGACAGTTACATCTGCTACAGGTTTTACAATTACTGGAATTAGGCCTTCTTGGATACGGGTCCAAAGGTCAGTTGATTTAAAAATAACTGCGTCGTGTGAATTTCCTGGAAACCCACAGCTGCCCCACACAAATCTGTAATGTGAATCTACCATTGCCATCAAAACAACAGAGAAGTTCTTAAAATTATGGTATTCTTTGCATGCCTGAAGTCCTCAAGGTGGGCATTTCATAGGAATATGACAGCCATCTATTGCTGCCCAGCAGCAAGGAAACTGCCAAAATTCTTCCATGTTGAGAGCTTTTTGTTTGAACTCCTTTTCAGTTTGAGGCATGTGACTTGACACAGTCTCATTCCATAAATGGTCAACCAAAACTTGACAGACTTCCTGACAGATTGAGGAGACTGGAAATTCCCAGTCCAGACATTTCTGCAATGGTATAGAGATAATCCCCTCTGCCTAGTCTGTACAGACAGATAGCAAGCCTTAGTGTCGGCGGTATCAGTTCTTCCTTCACAGTTTGCCAAATGAGAAAGGGTTCAATACGGTTCAGGATGAAATTAAATGTTTCCCAGGGTGCTCTGAATGTTTTCTTAAACCTCGCCTCTGAATAGGTGTTGATAACATTTTCCTACCAGCCAGTATTTCTTGTTAGCCGATGACAAGAATGAACTGCATGAAGAACTGATGTTCCTTTGAGAAATAAGCAACAATAGAAGGCAAGCCAAATTCAAAACTTGTCGTCTCCTGGCAAGGAGGTTATTTAATGCTAACTGCATCTTGAGGCACCTTCTTCTATCCTCTTTGATTGTGCTTGCAAGAAAAACAAACTCTTTGTTTTCACAATTTGTCTTCCCCGCAATTTTTTTCGCCATTTTGATAAGCAATAACTGCTGACCGCAGTAGAGTCAAGCTCACCTTAACAATATTAAGTTCAACTTAATTAGGTTCAACGTTTGAATCAACTGCCAAACTCAATTATTCGGGTCAACCCAAATTGGTATTAGGTTCGGCACATGTAAAGTTCGACATTTGGACTGGGCCTCAGACTCCAAACCTTGACAACCTTGTCTTGGAACCCTCTCTGGGGCGGGATGACATTTCTATAATCTTTCAGTCGTTGCTGACTTGGCAGCATAAGAACTTAACTGTTCCTTAGTTCTTCATAACATGAAGGAGACTTTGCAGCCAGTGATAAACAGAATCATATAATCATGGGATGATATTGGATACCAACTATACTACTTTTTAACAATTTTTTTGCTGCTGCCAAAACAGATTCATGAATGGTGTCATATCTAAACTACAGTCACCAACTATTAAAGTTAGATCATTACTTTGCCGGTTATCTACCAGGACTGAAGATGTTTTTATCTCTTGCTTCACTTCCTCCAGCTGGTGCTCTAGCTCAGAACATTTCAGCCATTGCATCTGCAATGTGAGCTTGGTCTTTCAGGTGCTGTACTTGCCACAGGTGCCTTGATGTGTGCTGGTTCTGACAGCTTCCTTTGCTTTGCTCTTGCTTTGAGGTCACTAGCATGTGAATAGCTCTTTCCTACCCCTGCCTCATCATCCAGGTATGTGAAGATTCTGACTCCTTGTTCATGCCAGTGCTTAACAAGGGCTTTTTGGATTTTTGTGAAAACAAAGGGGGCGGATGCCAGACTAAATGGGAGAACTGAAAAAACAAAAAAACTTCCTTTGCCTTTGTATTGTCCAGCTGAAACCAAGAAACTTTTGGTGGGATAGAAATATGTCCACATGATGATACCCTGATTTATTATAGTCAAACTTGAAAAACCAATCACCCAACAAGAAAATGTCACGCACTGTCCGAATGTCCTCATATTTGAACTTGAAGACTCGCAAGTACTTATTAACATAGCAGAGATCCAGGATCAACCTTTTCTTGCTACCATTCCTAACTACTCCCAGGGGACTGATAACATGAACATCCGACCGGTTTGTCTCTGTCACACAACCTGCAGAAAGCAATTCCATGATTTGCTCCAAGACAAAAGTTTCCTCTTCAAAAGCGGACTTGTGGTTTTTCATTTTATTCCTAGGTGTTAACTCAATGAATAGGAGGGCATAATTGTCGCTTATAATGGAAATAACCCACCGGTTAGCTTGAATTCTCCCAAAAACCCGAATGGTTTTTCAGCCGACCTTTTACATGGACAGGCCCCTGTGTACAACTGTTAACTAGCAAACAACAACTGGAAACAGGTGGGCTACCAACAATGGTGGAGTCCTCAACATTATCATAAACATCCTCTCTCATTTCATGTTTTGTAATTCCTAATTTACTATACAAATCAAATAAGTTGCCATTCCAAAGGGATCATCATAATCAAAATTCTGATCATATAGTTCATCGCAACCCTCTTGCTGTAGTCCACAATCAAAATGTTTTCCTGGCTGAAGACACGGGGATGGTTGCTCGGCAGTTCCGGGCAAAATGGCCTGATCCCCCACAGCAAAAACAAGACTCACTCAGCCCCAATTTGGCCTTCAGCCTGGAGGTGGGAATCAACACGCGCCTAGACATGGGGGAATTCTGTTGAGAATTGTACGGGTGCTGAGGGCGAGCTGAGAGCTGTGAGCAAGGTTTAGAAGGCTTTTTTGATTCCAATTTAAGCACTTTGCTTTTCTTTACTGCACGCGTGATGTGTTTCTTGTCATCAGAGTTGCATGCAAGGGGTTCCTGGATGTAGCAACCCACGCCTCCCAGCCATATTTTTCGGCAAGCATAATATGCTTATTTCTCTCCAGAGAAAGCTTCTTACCTTCGTCAAGCGCCTCGTTACGTTCCTTCTTGTCGCTAGCGTCTGTGGCCTCCTCCAGTTTTCGAGAACTTTGGCATTCAGTTCATATTGAACTTTGTTCCTCTTGTATTTAAACTCCACCTGAGGAGATTTCGCTCGGCCAGGCTTATCGCTACGTGGGCGTGATTTCAGCTTGCTTTCGAGACATTGAAGCGGTCCTTTACTTTTATTGTGTGCCTCTAAGAGCTTCTTGGCCCAGGCTGGCATGTGTTCGGCCTCTGGTGAATCGGGAAGGACTGAGTGGCATTTCCTCAAAGGAGATCGAGAGTGGTGGCAGGAACTCCTTGAGCTACCAGAGCAATCTTCGATGTGTCGTTTTTCCATGGCATCAGGCTCCTTTCTCTTTCTTTTCCTGCCAGATTTATCCGGGCTGCGATTGTGAGGCATTAGTTGCTTAGCGGCCCTGGATTTTGGAGGCATCTTGCAGAAGAAAATAATGAAAAAAACCAAGAATAATGACAAAAGCTGGTGCTCGTATGGCAAGAAACAGAAAAACTGAGTCACGGGACTAGCAGGACACGTGACATCCTAACTTGGGCCCAGCCCCCCTTCAATGTGTGAGAACCTCATTTCTCGTGTCTTTCGCAAGCTCAGCTGGCGAGAAAGCCATTTCTTGTGGCTTCTTGTGGCTAGACTTTCAACTTCTTGCAGCTTCTTGCGGTTAGACTTTCAACTTCTTGAGTTTCAAATGTTCTTGCGGGTAGTGTAAAAACATGACATTTTTACTTCTTGCGGCCACTTACGTGTTCTTGTGATGCAAGAACTTCTTGCCACTTCTTGCTCATGCATTATTTTGGGGCTGTACTTTACATGACCTCTTTAATGGCAGTCTCTTATGGTCAGATCAGTAACATGATGCTTGCTAGGCAGAATCATGGGATGCTTAGCACTCAGCCGAATAGAGGTTCTTTCCAGACATCCATCAACAGTAATGACACCATTGACCATCGCTGGGTTAAGCTTCCAAAGAGGACTAACATATCCCACAAAACTCAAATTATTTCTTTGGGTAACCAAAGTAGTGGATGGAGTCCCGGGAGAGATCCTTGCAAGAACTGCTAATTCTTTAGAGAAGGCTTATCTCTCTACCACTTTAACCACCTCTCTATTTGCTGTAACAATTTCGTCAACCGTCAGGTTTCCACTCTCCCACTCTCGGGATCGGTGACGTAAAGAATTCTTGAATTGAAGCAACCACGTGACAGAGACGTCAGAAGCTTGTAAAGGGAGGAATGACGTAGTAAGAGGGGCTGGAGACTGTCTGGAACTGGCAAGAACTCAGCAGTCCTCACCGGACATGGCCAACTTGCTGCTTGCTAGACACTCGCTGAACTCTGCATCATACATCATCCTGAGCTGGAATGACAACATTTACTGGCTACCTCTTATGAAGTTAACCTGTGCTTTTTGTGGTGCTGAGAAGGTGCTCTGGCACCCGATAAACATCCAGCCAAGGGATCTCAAACCATGGATGGTTGGCCTCATCTTCCATGTCTCTCATTGTAGACCGAATGCCCCTCTGACATGTCATTTCCATTAAGTATGCTAGCAGCCTTTTCTTCTCTGTCTAGTCTTGGCAAGTTTATGCCCTTTAAGTGAGGCCATTGACTTGCATCTTTATCTGAAGGTACACTTCACTTAGGGATGAGAAGATGGTCCACACCTTGTCCAGGAAAATAGGGTCATCACCATCAAGAGCCAACACATTCGATTTAGGTATGTTCTCACATTTATCGAAGACAGCAAGAAGTGAACAGGTCTCCCAAAAAGGCATAGGTCTCAATTTGTCAACTGTCCTCTCCACCACAAACTCTCACTGGAACTATTTCCAAGCTAACACGGGATCTTCCAGATTGACAGCAACACACTGCACTTCTTGGCCAGCCCCACTGGGGCTGTTCTGTAGACCGCCCTCTGGTAAAGACTCTTGGGTGTTCCAACCAGGAGGTCTTTTGACACCTTCGGGTGCAGGAGGCAGTAAATGAAGGAGTGAATGATGGTGTTGTCTGCAACCACTGAAAATGCACGACTTTGCCATTCTACATCGTCTAGCAAAGTGATTACTCTCAGGCAGTTGGCACACAATTTCCTGGTCGACTCAAACTCATTTTGTTTGTCAAAGGCCTTGTCTCCGAAGTTAAAGTATCTTTCCAAACTGTGCATGCCGTTGCAGAACAGGCAAGAGAGAAATGCACTTGAACCTTGGGCAACAGGACTGAGGGCAGGTTAGCCAAGTAACATGCCTTCTAGGGCACATACACCATTCGCTGACTGAAATCCGAGAGGTGTCGCAAAAGTGTCAAAATTTAGGATTAATGCCCTTTTTCAGCCTTGCTCCCACCAGCTTAGCAAATGCAGTGTTTGCCACTCATTCTCCTCTCTACAAAGCTGGCAAAGTGAGAAAATTCCAGTCCTCTCTCTGCCTCGATGAGTTTGTTTGACTCCTTGGCCCACTTAGCTTGGAGATGAGTTAGAAGCCTCATAACAATCCTCCTAAGTGTGTCCATAGAATTAATGACAGCCTTGTAATGTATGTGATCTGAGTTTAGGGCACAGCTCTTCATGTCGTGAGCCAATCGAGATGAGTTCTCCCAGGCGCGGATCTGAGGTCCTTTGACAACCTTGTTGATAAGCGCTCTCGCAACTGTTTACTACTGTCCAAAGTTCTTACGCAAAATCTCTTTCGCTTCTTTGTAATCTTCCTCAGGTGGTAACATCAAACAGTTCTTGATAGCATTCTTTCAGGGCTCAACACTAACGGTAGCCAACTAGCCACAAACTAGAAGAAATTAAGTTTTGACTAGTAAGTTTTCGATTTCCGCTAGCCACTTTGGCTAGTCAACAAAATGAAATTGGCTAAACTACAATCATGAGCAAAAGTCCCAAGGACTTTTGTGTCCTAGATTGTAGTTTCTGTCCGTTTCAAGGAAGACAAACAAAATTTACACTTTTTTAGGAGACAAGGTCAGAATTTCATTGTGGACATGTCATGGTACCAAGCATGTGCTGTTCAGCACGTATGCAAATTTAAGTTTGTCTACTTTTCGTTGGGTGGTACGTAAACGGGGAACTGAACATGTTTTGACAAACAAGACAGCATTTTCTGAAAGCACACATCAATGCTCTTTTTTGTTACGAAATTTTTTTCATGCGCAAAATAATGTGGAACTGTAAAGGGGTAACATTTCATTTAGCATAACAATACATGGGTGATTTGTCATTGTATCCATACTTACAAACTCACCACTACAGAAATAATTAGATGACAAAGATTTATTTCCTTCAACATTTAAACCAGCTATAGCAGTCTAATTTTGCCAACGACAGTTTACAGTATTGTTCGGAGAGTTGTTTTGCTTTTGAAACATTTCTACAGTGCCTGTTTATGACGAAGTCTGAACAGCTTCTGAACAGGTCTCGGAGAAAAACAGGGTCCTAAATGTCTTCAGGAACTGGAATTTTTTTGTAACTAGTTTAACTACAGTATAATTACCGATGTTATGTATTAAAAAGAGTTGCTTGCATTGTGCTTTCAAGTATTGCTTGTAATTCTGTTGTTATTGGAACTACCTGAAATTTTTGCGTCATGTTAATTTTGCGAATTTCACAAATTTCGCTATTTAAAAAAAGTCACAAAATTAAAGTGACATGAACAAGTAAGTGTCAGGAACATAACACATTATGTTACTGTTGGTATATAGTACTGTCATTGTGTTTTTCTTACTTTTGACGTTATTGTACCTTTGATAAAGTCAGTTTACTAAATTCAAAGACATGTTTAAGTAACATTGCAAAGGAAATAAATTTTGTGTTGCTTAAAAACACGTAGTTAAAGTGATTCAAATACAAAATCTTAGTAAAATTGCTGAATTTAAGTGTCGCACAATATGTGCACCCCCAAATCGCGAAATAAATATGCCATGAAAATTTCATGTAATAAGGTAGCCAACCACATCGCTTGGCTAGTAAAAAAGGTTTTGGCTAGTAACATCTAAGTTATCACCAGCTACCAGGCTAGTAAGTTGAAAAGTTAGAGTTGAGCCCTGATCCTTTGCAGCGCCCTTGCAATAATGTGTTTGGTAAGAGAGTTTTTTGTCGTCCTCTTTCACTCTCCACCCTATGTTTATCTCAAAGCTCTTAATAAAGTGAGGGTACCTCTTCAGATCACCGTTGAAAGAGAGAAACTCTATTTTAGGCATTTCAATCTTCTCTAGACCAGAGACCATTAAACATACTGCTTTGTCATGCTGTCTCATTGCTTCCTGCTGAACCTTTGAAATACTCTGCACCTCTGGGGCAATGACTAACCCTACGGGTGCATTAGGAATGTTACTGCTTGGAAGATTTTCAGTAGGCTGGGGAGGTGGGGTCTGAACTGGTCCTGGGCGATCTTTGTGACATGAGGCAAGAAATCTGCAAACAGTTTCGTGTAACATCTGCTTGTGTAGCAAGGGGAGGTCTGAAGGTCTATTACTGATATCGCCATTATTACCACTGCCACCAGACAACTTGATCTGCACTTGTTCGACTTTCACACATGCATCCAGGCGCTGTCTTTCCATCTCAAGCAGTAGCCTTTGCTTTTCAAGATCATACTCCATCGCCTTTAATCTTTGCTCCTCCTCGAGTTTCTTCACTTTCAACTGAGCAACCGCAAGCCTCACCTTTGATGATTTACCCAAACTCAATCTACTTGAACCATGAAGGGGATAACCATTTGCCTAAAAACCAGCTCCTCTCTGGGATAATTAGTTGCGTGGTGTATCCCATGAAACATCACATAGAGTCACAGGCAGAGTCTTGACATTTAGGTGGAGTCCTGCAAGGAATGTACAGTGGGTGTTCCGTGGAAGCTCGCATGAAAACTCAGTTTGAGTCCTGCAAGGAACATACAGTGGGGTCTTGCATGGAATCTCGCGTGGCACTTCAGGTGAAATTATGCTTGGAATGAAAACATGCATCAATTCAGCAGAGACGAACTGCCTCGGTGAATTAAACCATTTCGTAAACTCTTCATTGAATAGGGCCTTTTTGTCAGCCTCAAGGTGATGACAACTTGCAATTGTTTCCTGTTCCTCTATATCTATCACATTCTGAAGTAAACTCTGAACTGCTGCTGCATATCTTGCAAATAAATCATCCAAAGCACTCCTCATTGACAAAGTCTTGGTGAGAGATCCTGAATTAGAACTTAAGAGTGTTATCTCCTTGTATGCTTTCATCAAATGTCCCTTAAACACAGAAACGGATCTCCATAATTGCTTGATTTCTTCTGAAAGAACGCCTTCTTTATCCAACAAAGTGTTACAGGTTAGGCTAAGAACCAATATGTAGGTGCTGAAATTCACCAGCACACACTACACGCTTATTCACAGAAGTACACCTTGAGATACTCGCTGTACAAGAAAAATGAACAGTCCCATCCCAGCATGACAGTTCTAGCAAAAAACAACAACAAAATACTGAGAAAGTGACAAAAAATGAAATAAAGGTAGCGGAAGAACTTAGAACGAACCTTATCGGTAAAACTCCATAAGGCATAAGGAAAAACATATGATACGACACCACACAGATGCTTAAATGACAAAAACAGTAACAGCAAAAGCGTAAACTAGAATAAATCAAAGGATACCTATGGCCAAACTCGTGGATTAAGTAGTCTAGAGATGAAACATGTTGGTGAACTTGCAATTATTGCTCAATTTTTAACAGCTGTTAATACAAGCTGGGTTCATACCATGCAAGGTCGCTCTTATCTCACTTGGTGTAGGCTTTGTACATATTACAAAGACATATGTCCAGAATAGCTAGTGTGGCAAAATGGTAGGTGAACATGGTGTGGTATAGGCAAAGGCCTCTTGGGTCATAGTGGACTCTAACCCTGCCCCCCCACCCCCACCCCCTCCTCCACCCAGACCGTGATGTTGATGTTTGTCTGCCTGCCGAGATTACTGGGAAAATTTGCATGTATTCAAGATTCTTTTTTCATTCTCATACAAGCTTACAGACCTTTCTCATTGCATTTCGCTCAATGCTATATAGGTAAAGGTTTCTGGACAGCACTTGCTTTTTAATGTGGAACTGCTAGTCTTTAATTTATTGCATGTAAAATACATCAAAATAGGTAGCCTCTTTTGCAAGCATTTTCAGTGTTAAAAAAAAATCTGTCAACCCATGAGTATGTGCTTCAATGAGCTCAGAGGGATTCTTTCCTTTGTTATCTTTTCAATCAGGAAGCAAAAGAGTAAACAAGACGGGATAAAAATCATTAAACTTATCAAAGTCAAGTATTTGAGAATTTCTTTTCACAGTTATGTGCATTTCACATCCCACCTTTAGTTCAGATCAATGTACTAAAATAAACAAGACAAGTATAGAGAACGCAACTTTAATCTAAACTTAATCAACATGAAAAACTTAGAAAAAAATGCATAACTTAACTTAGCTTAACTTTTGCATTTTGGTAATAACATTCCTGTCATTATATGTAATAGAAATGTTTTCTTGGAACAATAGTTCTGCAATATTTTCGGTCTCAACAGACTGATGGTCAAAGTCACCAAGAGTAGCTTTCAAGACTTCATCGAAAATAGTCAGTGTTTTCTTTTTATCATCGATTTCAACATTTACATTGACATACAGTTTTGTGGGACAATTAGAGGCTCTCATCATATGAGAACAGTAGTTGCATTTAACTACAATGGATTCTAGTTGAATAATGCACTTGTTACAATGACAACAGGTTTTCTACCTTTGAACTTCTTCAACTGTGCTAATCATTGGGACATGAATGGTATGTTCGTTTTCCAGTTCAGTAGGATTGCTTTCATTGAATTGAAGGGAACACAGATCAGCTTGAAAGCTTTGCTTGATGGCGGTGTTCATGGTGGAAGACAACTTCTTGGAATTATTCCAGTAACTTGTCGATAATGATGTGAATTGATACACACAGTCTATCTGCACCTGAGAAATTTGCTCATTCCACAAATCTAACATCATAGTTCCTGTGTTATCCAGAAGCGTCACCTCTGAAACTTTGTTTATACCCCTCGACTGTTGTGTGAGGACACTCTTAGGAGGAGAGACTTTCATGAATTTAGCGCAGATGGTGATGTTATCCTCTTTGGAAGCATCGTCCGTCAAGAGGTCACCGAGCCGTGTTACAGGTTGATCTGCGTCGTCACAATATTGGAATGTGTACTCCATTTCATATGGTTTGGTGAGCAAAGTCTTGTCGTTGATCACTATTTTAGTCTTGTCCGCCGTGTTATCTTTATGGGTGCTCTTTTTGTTTCATGCTCGTCTAGGAGTTTTCATTTCGCCTTCGAGTAACAAAGCGCTGGTTGGGTTGTGGAGGCGTCCGTTTGCAAGGTTAAAGTTGTATAATCTATGGTGTTCTTCTTGTTTCGCTTGAGCAGGGAGACATTATGAACATAAGCAATTAGAACCGGACCTTCAGGACTTTTTGGAAGGGGAGTTGTCCTTCCAGTGTTCGTAGGCGATGGTCTTGGAAGCGGTTGACCAGCAGCGCTTTGAGCGCTGGTTGAAGAGGATTGCAGAGGCGGTTGACCACTAACACTTACGTTAGTGGTTGCAACAGTTGTTGGATCGCGGTTTAAAGACGATTGAATGTCTTCGACGGTGCAGTCAGGCGGCTGACAACGTCGGATAGTACTGGTTGCGTGTTTACCATGGTCTTTCTTGCAATTTCGTGACTGCTTTCTAGCATTCGACATTTCCATCTAACCGCGCTCAACTCACAACCTACAAACAGACGGAACGATAAGAAGCACATGGCAGTATTTATAGGATGATGACGTAATGCTAGGATCGAAAACTAGAGGCTCTGATTGGTTATGTATGGATGGCTTTGATTGGCCTATTTCTAAATGTTTTTGTTTTGATTCAGAATTTCGATTTTGGAGCTTTCTACTTTTCTGCATTTGAATTGGAACTGTACGTACTTTTATTATAGAAGGCGAGCATGGATTAAGGGGAGATCAAAGAAGAAAACGTAAGATATTTTCATCTTTTAGTTTGATATTTATATTTGATATATTTGAAGACGGCTTCATGCTAAACAGACAAATACTGGCTTGTGATCACTGTAATAAGATTCGAGAACTCTGACAGACTGAAGATCATTTGGTACATTAGTATATATATGATTGATTTGTGTACGACAATCTGTTGTTTACTGGTTAAGTTGAGTATACCCTCTTTGGTTTATTAAACAATTCATTAATGTTTTGCATTGTGAAGAGCACTGATCCATCAAGTCAATATTAAAGTCACCAAGTATAATAGTAGGAGTGTTACGGTCACAAGCTATTGTATCTAGGACGTGATTTATAGTGGTTACAAAGTTTTGAAGATTAACTTTGGCTTTTGAACGATATATGCCTATAATATGTAAATTCGGAATAGGTTCATGTATGACGCAAACAGTGATCTCTACATCATTGAAGTTACATCTGTATGGTGCAGATGTACATTTTATACTGTTTTTAATATAAAAAGCAGTGCCAAAGCAGTTGTTACATTGCTTTGTGGACAAAAGTCATTTCTAAAAAGTTTGAAATTGCCTATTTCATAGATTGCATTGTTGTCAGAGTGGCATAATCGTGTTTCAACAAAGATATTGACATCAGCAGCTTGGACATTGTAATCACATTTAATATCATCAAAATGAAGGCGAAGAGATCTTACATTGTGAAACAACACTTTAATTCTAGACGGTTGATCATTGTTGTATAGGCATGGTATACAAGGTGCTAAAGGTTTTTTTCCCAATCTAGAATCTCTTGTTTAGCCTTCTCACTAATGCAGATTTTTTGTTCATTTAAGTTGCGTATGTGTAATTTTGAACTATTTCTTACTCTACTCAGGGCAACATAATGCATATGTTCTCTGCTGGATGATGGTAAATCAAGTACTGCTTCATCAAGTGTGTCACCCTGGCAACGGTGGATAGTTTTTGCTGCTGCTTGCCGTAAAGGATATTGTCTTCGCAGCACTTGAGACTGGTGTTGCTTAGAAATTTTAAACTGTCCGGTTATTTCTAAAATTGGTGTCCAGGTTTCGTCTTCATTATTTGTAAATAAATGTGCATATTCTTTACGGTGGTTTTTGCCAATATCGGTTTGTGGAAAGGACACCCAGATTATACTTGGTCTATTGGAATTGATAACCCTGTAATCTATTTTTTCTATGACACACTCAGCACCATTTGTCATACCATCAGTAACATTTACATTGGCAGTTAAATCATATTTGGCTCCTACAGCAATTAATACAACATTATACAAACCCATAGTTTTACTGGGATCATCAGGTATTTTCTCTTTCATCTTCTTTTTTAGGTCATCAGACATGTCTCCAACAATTATGTCAATGCATTTAATTTCAGCCTTTTCATTATGTGAAGCTTGGTAAATGGTGTTGTTGTGATCATTTACTAGTGCATTTGTTGAGAATAGATGAGTCGTATTGATTGGGTAATTTTCCTGACCGGGTTTGATTTTGAGGATTCTTTCTTTTAGCACTTCAATGTCGTTTTGGGTATGGTCTCCCTCCCTTAATCTATTTAATAATTCTGCAAATTCCTTGTCATCTCTCTGTCTCATAATTTCAGTGAGCTCAAATAAGGTGAAATATTCACTCCATACTGTAACACGTTCGGTTTTGTCCACTATCAGGAGACGTACAAACGGCTCTTCAGGAGTCAATAGAAAGTGCTTTTTAATCAGGTCTCTTACTTTCGTGATCTTACACGTTCAGCGAGCTATCGAGAGTATTGAATATATAAGTGATGCCAATCATACTATGATCAAATGTCACGTGAATCATATCAATGTCAATAAACAATCTATTGTGTCCATATTGTAACATCCTTTCTCTTTAAAAAAAACAATAATAAAATTTAGACGAACAAAATAAAGAAATGCTAAAACATATAAGATATAACTGTAAGCTCGACAATCATGCAATGTTTAGTAGCACACATAATCTTTAAAGCGTTCTGGTGGCCTTCGAACACGTGCAGGCCTCAGGGTCATTGGTGAGGGGTTGACACCTGATCCATTTGATTCACAAGCTGGCTCTGGCGGCGGAATGGTCGCAGGAAGCGTTTCAGATCTATCAGTTGGCTTGCTTGGGTTTGGGTTGCTTAGCAGAAGCGGTTCATTGTGCTGTTGGATTATAGGTGGTTGCTCTTGGGTCTTTCGAAGCTGTACGCGGTTGCGACGGTACACTCCACCATCTGCTGTTTCAACTGTGTATGAGCGCTGGTCACGTTTCTCGATTACCAGTGCTTTGCACCACTTTTTCTCGCCCAGACGGAGTGGTTTCATGCGCACTACGTCACCCTTGTCGAGGGGATGAAGATCTTTGGCTGTGCGGTTGAAATAGTACTTCTGTCGATTTTGGCGTTCGACAAGTTTTTCTCGCTCATCAGATGGTTCGCTGGCTTGCGGCTGCAGAAGCTTGCTCGTTGCTGGTAGCAGGGTCTTCGTTCTCCGGCTCATAAGGCGCTGGGCTGGGCTGGATCCCACTCCTTGTGTAGGTGTGTTGCGATGGTCTAAGATCGCCAAGTAGGGGTCAGAACCAGCTTTACATCCTTTGCGAAGGAGTTGCTTTGCTGTCTTTACGGCGGACTCAGCTTTTCCATTCGCTTTGCTGTTTCCTGGACTGATGGTGCTATGTTCGAATTCCCAGGTTTGAGCGAAGGTGGCAAATTCTTTGCTGGAGAACTGTGGCCCATTGTCGGATACAACTGTATCTGGACATCCATATCTGGCGAAGTGGTTCTTGAGTTTCAAGACGACGGTGCTTGCCTTAGTGTCAGGTAGTTTGTCCACTTCCCAAAAGTTACTGTAGTAGTCGACTGTTACTAGGTAGTTCTTGTCTTTGAATTCGAAAAGGTCTGTTCCCACCTTTTCCCAGGGTCGTGATGGTACTTCATGCGGTAGGAGGGTTTCTTTCTGTTGACTTTTCTCAAACGTCCTACAGGTTTCACATGTTTCGACTAGTTGTTTGATCTCTGCAGACATTCCGGGCCAGAAGACGTAGTCTCTCGCTCGTCGCAGACACGATTCGATTCCCATGTGTGAGGAGTGAATCTTGTTTTTCATCTCTTTCCGTAGAGTGGCAGGGATCACTAGTCTTTCTCCTTTAAAGATCAATCCGTCTTGGACTGTTAGCTCATCTCTTAGGCTGTAGTAGGGGGTTGCTTGTAGCGGTAGATCGCCCTTGTCATCTGGCCATCCCTTGAGGATTAGGGACTTTACCACCTGTAGTGTTTGGTCAGTGTCTGTTTCTTGCCTGATCTCTTGTATCCTCCGGTCACTGATGGGGAGGGCCTTGACCATGTTTACTAACTCAAATTCTTTGTCGTCTTCGCATCCTACTTCAGGGAGGTACGCTCGGGATAATAGATCAGCTATGTACATCTTTGCCCCACATTCATAGTGTACACTGATGTTGTACTTTTGAAGTCTCATCATCATGCCTTGAAGTCGGCGAGGCGCGGATGATAAAGGCTTCTTGAGGATAGATTCTAGTGGCTTGTGATCGCTTCTCACTGTGACTGGTCGTCCGAAGGTGTACTGATGGAACTTCTCGAGAGAGAACACTATCGCCAACATTTCTTTCTTGATTTGGGCGTATCTCTCCTCAGTATCAGTGAGTGCACGGCTTGCATAAGCGATTGGCTTTCCCTTTTGAAGGAGTGTGGCTCCGAGATCCTTTTGGCTTGCGTCGCATCGTATCTCGAGCTCTGCTTTGGGGTCGTAGTAGCTTAGTATAGGAGCCGTGGTCACAAGCCTCTTGATTTCTTCAAATGATTTCTCCTGTTCCTCAGTCCACTGCCATTCCACGTCTTTTCTTGTTAGTCGCCGCAGTGGTTCCGTTACATCGGCCAATCCAGGTAAAAACTTCGCAAGGTAATTGATAAATCCGTTAAGTCTTTGTATGCCTTGAACGTCTTCAGGCTTCGGCATTTCTTGAATAGCTTTCGCTTTCTCTGGGTCCATCTTCACACCATGACTCGTTAGTATGTGACCCATGAAAGACACTTCTTTTTGCTTGAGCTTTAACTTATCTCTGTTAAGGGCAATGTTGCGCTCACGACATCTTTTCAGTAAGGTTTGGAGGTTCCTGTTGTGATCTGCGACTGCTTCTTGTTCGCTGTTTCCAACGCCATATACTAGGATTGTAGCGAACAGAGGTCTTTTATAAAACATTCCAAATGCTCCGGACGCGATTTCATTATGTTGGATGGAGCTTTACTATCAACCAAGCGAGTCCTTTCTATCTATCAACTCTTTATTACTTGCTTGATTCACGTAAAAACTGAAAATATAATTATGGGGAAGCGCCTATTACTATAACTCGCACAGAACATCGATTGCAATAACAACACAAAACAGGGGGCGTATCACGATACTTGAAAATTACGGAAATATTACGAATTGTGAACAATACAGGGAATGATATCAAACTAACTAAATCGAGCATACAAATAAAACTACAAATTGTACCTCTTTCTCCAATCTAAACTCCTTTCTTCGATCTTTGATGAATAACGACGTCTATATCCTATCGCACGTGTCTATCTTTCTTGTACCTTTTTATTGCTTAGCGTGACAACGGAAGTTACGCAATCATGCAGGTTACCTATTACGTGTTAATCAGTTACATGGCTCCCCTAAATTGAGACAATTTACTTAATCAACAATAAAAAGAACGACAACAAAACAATCAGTAATCAGGTAAAATGTTCCAAAGTCAATGTTCAATCATTGTCTCTAACGACACGACACTGCTCATCAGCAATTCTCATCTGATTTCATGGCTCCTCAGCTGAGAATCCCCGCTCCTTCTGCTCCTTGCATGACATAAGTAGAATCAACCCGTGGATTGGTCTTTCAAAATGGGACACACTGGACCTTTGGGATTGATCTGCTGCTCCCACCTTTACCTTTCGTACATAACCGTCTGCATCCGGGTAAGTAACCTCTACACGGGCAAGCTTCCAGGAATTTCTGGGAACACTTTCATCTTTTAGGATCACGATATCTCCTTCTTCGAGGTTCTTCTGAGGTGTGGTCCATTTCTGTCTGGTCTGAAGAGTTTGCAGATAGCTCTTTCTCCAACGCTGCCAGAATTCATTAGCAAGTTGTTGTACCCGACGCCAACGTTTCCTTGAGTACACATCGGTTCCTTGGAAATTTCCGGGCGGTGCAAGGATAACTGAGCTCTTCATCGTTAGAAGATGATTTGGTGTTAGGACATCAAGTGAATCTGGATCTGACAGATCATCTGTGGTAAGTGGACGGCTGTTGACAATAGCCTCTGCTTCAATCATGAGGGTCCTCAGGGATTCGTCGTCCAATTGACTTCCATGGCTTTGCAGTAGTTCAGTTAATACGCTTCGTACTGTCCTAATTTGTCTTTCCCACATGCCACCCATATGACTAGCGTGTGGAACATTCATCTTCCATGCGAACCAATCGCAATTATCCTTTAATAGCTCTCTTTGGATCTTCTCATGATTCATCTCATTGAGGGCTGCTTGCATTTCGTTCTTTGCGCCTACGAAATTGGTACCCTGGTCTGATCTTAGTTGCTGAATGGGTCCGCGACGACAAACGAAGCGACGGTAGGCGTTCAAGAATAAATCAGTTGTTAACGAAGTTGCTATCTCCAGATGGATGGCACGTGAGGCCATGCAGGTGAACAGCACTCCGTATCGTTTCATCTCTTTACGCCCTTCTCTTATATAAAATGGACCAAAATAATCGACGGCGCTGAAGGTGAATGGAGGGACTTGTTCGAGTCTGTCTGTGGGAAGTTCAGCCATCATCTGCTGCTGGGGCGCTGCTCTCAGCTTCTGACAAGTAACACATTTAGATATGTGTTGACCAACCAAAGAACTGCCGTTTATGATCCAGAAGCCAGATGAGCGGATTTCGGCATGCGTTCTTGATCTGCCTTGATGTCCCGAACGTTGATGGAAGTGTCGGATTATCAGGTTTGTAAGGTGCGCCTTCTTCGGCAGCAAGACAGGATGCTTTACAGCATATGGTAGGTCGGCTTGAGGAAGTCGTCCTCCAACTCTTAGAACACCGTTGTCATCTAGGACTGGTTTGAGGCGATGTACAGGGCTTGTCCTCTTTACTGACTTAGCGTTTATTTCACCTTTGTGTGACTTGTTCGCTAAGGCTTCGATTTTTCTTGGCAACTCCTTGTACTGTATAGCTTTGATCAGCAACAGCTCGGCTCTCTGGAGATCCTTTACCCTTGGCGTAACAAACTTGGAGGACTGATCTTGCCGTTTTCGTTTGTTGTCTTTGTGCAGTGGGTTGCCTTTGTCACTGACGGAGTTGTCTCGATCTTTCTTTACGCGAAGTTTCATTCTGTGTATGAACAACAGGCAGACAGCAATTGCTCTTTTCGCGCGGTACCAGTCTGAGAAGTACTCGATGCGGTCCAATAGGGTTGGGTGTTCAATGGATTTAGTTGCCAGTACTGTAACCTTCCTAACCTTGGGGTCATCTGGAGATACTTGAGGATCAAAGTGGGGCTTATCTGGCAGTGGTCTCCACAGGAAGTTCAGTCCGTTCCACCATTTGTTGCTTGTTATCAGTTCTTTAGCTCCAAGACCTCTTGAGGCGTCGTCGGCTGGGTTCCCTTTGGTATCAACGTAGTGCCACTGATCAGGGGATGCATGATCTCGTATTGCTTGCACTCGGTTAGCGACAAATGTATGAAAACGCCTTGCTTCATTTGAAATGTAGCCGAGGATAACTTTACTGTCGGTCCAGAAGAACTCGTGGATGTCTTCATAGCTTAGTTCTTTCAGTAGGAAGGAGCTGATTTTCATGGACACCACGGCAGCGGTGAGCTCCAGTCGGGGCACGGTGACTGGCTTTAACGGGGTAACTCTCGATTTTGCCATTACCAACGAACAATGCACTTCATCGCGATTGTTGACCATCCTTAGATATGAACACTGTCCATAACCATTTATGCTCGCATCAGAGAAACTGTGTAACTTGACTAACTTGACTTCACCAAAGTTGTCTGGTTTGTAGCAACGACGGATCTTTAACTCAGCTAATTCGTGCAACTCTCCTCTCCATTTTTCCCATTTTGCTCGAATGTCATCAGGCACCGTCTCGTCCCAAGCAGCTTGAGTCTTACAAAGATCTTGAAGGATCTGTTTTCCTTTAAGCAGAAAGGGAGCTGCCAGGCCCCGAGGGTCGTAGATCAAACTGATGGAGGCAAGAATCCCTCTTCTAGTCAATGGTTTGTCCTTGAGTACCACGCGGAATTGGAGGACATCTGACTGCACACACCACTGCACTCCTAAGGCTCCTTCAATAGGGAGAATACCCTGCTGAGATCTAGCTCCTTGATACCGCTTGCTCGTTGCTCTTTGGGAATGGTTTCAATCACTTCCTTGCTGTTAGATATGAACTTGTGGAGGTTGAAGCCTCCTTTGGCAAGCAAACTCTTTGTATTCCTTATTAGGGCTGAGGCTTGAATGGCTGTTGCAACTGATTTCAGTCTGTCATCCACGTAGAAATCATCTTTGACAAATTTGGCTGGCTCGCTTCCAAACAACTCCTCAAAGTCGTCTGCAGTTCTTTTCAGTGTGAAATTCGCACACCCTGGGGATGACGTAGCGCCAAACAGATGAACTGTCATTCTGAACTCGGTCGGTTTGCTGTCTATATTTCCATCATTCCACCAGAGAAATCTGAGGAGATTTCGATAGTCGGGATTGACGTACACTTGATAAAACATTCCTTCTACGTCACAGGTGAAAGCGATGGGTTCTTTACGAAAGCGGCAGAGGACTCCGTTAAGACTGTTGGTCAGATCAGGACCCTGTAAAAGGTGTCTGTTAAGCGACTCTCCCTTGTACTCTGCACTGGCGTCGAAGACGACTCGGATCTTGTCCGGTTTCTGGGGGTGGTAAACACCGTGATGCGGTATGTACCAAACGCGACCGTTAGAGAGGTGTAGTTCCTCGTCGGGAACTCTCAGCCTGTCCCTTATCAATCATCTCCTTCATGAAGGCTTCGTAGTGTTCTCGATACTTTCTGTCTCTCTTCAGCCTTTGTTTGAACCTTTCGAGGCGACTTAACGCCAGTGTGAGATTGTTGGGTAACTTTAACCCTTCTTCTTTCAGTGGCAAGGGAACTTCGTAGTGGCCATCGTCTCGGTGTCGGATGTTAGACTCCAAGACGTTCAGGAATTTTCTATCCAGGAACGATAGAGGTTGTTCTTCTCTTGACGTTTCATTGAAATCACGCTCCAATGTTTTGATCAATTGCGCAGGTGCGAATACTTCCTTTGCCTGAGTCTTGAGAGCGAAATGACACATTCTTTTTCCATTGCTGGGACGAACTTCTAGGGACGCGATGCGGTGACAAGAACAGTGGTTGTCATCTTCAATCTTGGTTGGATTAACGACACCGATGACACCCCATCCTAGTGCAGTCTTCTTTGCGTAGGGATCATCTTGCCTTCCAGGTATCACCTCTGTCGGTTTGATGGCACGTGCACAGTTGGCTCCTATGAGCAGTCCAACTTCAACATCTTCTCTATAAGGCATTAGATGATTTGCAATGGGTAAGAGGTGGGGCCAATTTCGTGCTGTTTCTGGTCTCGGGATTTGGCCTCTCTTGGCTGGAATGTCCTCACGCGAGTAAGCTCCTGGCAGGTTAATGCCAGTGGCTTCATTGAGGCCTTGTACTGTTAAGCCGTCTATTTTTTTGCAAGAGATGACCTTTTCTGCCAGGATGGTTGACAGCTTAAGCTGGACTTCAGGACCATTTGCTTGCAGTTTCTCCAAAACCGTGTCCTTAATAAAACAAGCATCCGACTGATCGTCCAGGAGCGCATAAACGAGCTGTTTGTCTTGGGGACTTTGTTCATGATGAAGCCACACAGGTACGATGAGGGAGTGTGCATAGCATTCGGCGTGGTTCTCCCTATTGGAGACGTCTACGCGGTGAGAGGTCACCTCTGGAATTCCCTCGCTTATGGTTTGCTCTGGTGAAGCTGGAGTGTCGATGTGCAAGGAGGTAGGGTGAAAACCCTTGCATTTCTTGCAAATCTTTTGCCCACGGCAATCTCTCTTCATGTGACCATACTTTAAGCACCCTAAGCAGATCCCTCTTGATCTTATAAATTCTATCTTTTCTGTCTGAGACATCTTGGCGAACTTCTCGCATTCGTCAAGGTTGTGAGCCTTCTTGCACAGCAGGCAGTGATCCCTTTTTGGCTTCTTATCTTCGTTTCGTTCACGAGAACTGTCCTTCACTTCTTCAGCTTCTGTTGCAAAGCTTCCAGCGTCAAACGGTTTATTCCTGTTGTTGCCATTAAACCTTCCTCTTCTTTGCGTCTCGTCTTTCCTTTCTCCTTCCTCCATCGTCTTTAATAAGGTAACTGGGTTACAGGCAATTCTGGATTCCTTCAAGAACTCGCAAAAGGCTGAAAAGGGTGGGTATGCTGCTGAACATGTGGACCTTACACTCACAATACTAGAAACTTGCTCTTCCTTGTTGAGCCAGCGATCTATTTCTCGAGTCCAGCGTTCAGCCAGGTTTCGTGGGAGTTTGCGAAGCATTTTCTGATTTTCCTCGGGATCGTTAAGAGCCTTCAGGTACTTAATTTCCTTCATGGCCGATTGACAGTGGAGTAGAAAGTCAGAGAACTTTCTCAGACTTGTTCCATCGTTGGGTTGAATTCTTGGCCATTCGTTTATCTTCTTGCGGTAAGCATTGGCTACAAGAAAGGGATTTCCAAATCTATCTGACAAGATCTTTCTGGCATCACGGTAAGCGTGTTCGCTGTCCAGGGCAAGAAGGCCACTAATTGCTTCCTTGGCTTCGCCAGTTGTGTATCTTCCAAGATAATAGAGGCGTTGCGATGGACTGTCGGTTCTTCTCTCCACTATTGTATCGAAGGATTTCTTCCAGGTGGGATAGCGCAGGAGGTTTCCGCTGAATGTCTCTGGTTCGGGAAGTGGTAGTAGTTCACGGGCGTGGCGCATGGTCATCAGATCTGCCAGCCGTTCGAGGACGTCGCCGCTTGTATGTTTCTGAGAAATTTCTTCTTGATCCTTAGCGAAGGTTGTGTGGTTAGGTGTTGAGAAGGCTGCGTAATCAGGTGTAAACGGATTTAGCGATGACGGATATTGCACGGCAGTTTTACCAACGTCTTCGGGGTTTTCGATTTGTTTATCTGGATACGAAGGAGCCATCTCGGACATCTCAAACACGGGTTTTGGCGGAAGGATCTTGGTTTTACAACTTAGGTGTGTCTCCATGGTTGAAATGCTGTTTTCCGTCACCGACGAGGCTTGAGCTGTCAGGTAATTTAGGAGAAGGTCGTCTTTACAGCTGTCTTTATTTATGTCATCGGGCAGCATGTTTTCGCTTTGTTCACTAGATTCCGACTTGTTTTCTTCTACCTGATCAATGGCCTTCATCTCGGCTTCGGCTATGGCCAGTTCCTTGGTTAGTCTGAATTTCTTCAGTTCCGCAATTTTTGCCGCTTTGTCTTCAGCGAAATGTAACTCGGTTTTTAATTTAGCGACCTTTACTGCTGTGTCCGCCTTTCTATCGATTATGGCTGATGTACGGGATGCTCTACTTGAACGTGATTTCCCGCCATGTGAAACTTTACTACTTCGACTTGATGAGGCCGTTACCGAAGAAATCAAGCTTTCTCCATCTTCTTTTAGCTCGGTAATTTTTTGATTTAATCGTTTCAGCGCATCAGAATGTTCTTGTTCTAACTTCTCAAATTTCTGTTGCGCAACGCTTTTCGTTTCTACGTCCTCCAGTGCTTCAACGAGTCGTTCGTGTGCAGAAATCAATAATTCCATCTTGGATTCCAAAAATATTCGTTCGCTCTGTAACCTATCTGGTTCTGTTAGGTCGACAAGGCAGTTTTCTATTCTATTCAATTGCTTTTGCCAACTCCTTTGCGCGGACGACCTTTGATCTTCTAGTAATTGTGTCTGGAACTGTTTGCCTTTTGCCGTCTGTTTTCGATTTCGTTTAGAAGCTGCGCTTACACTGCCAAAATCGTCTTCTGAACTCATTTTCTCTCGATGAGGTGCAACAGAATACAATTTCAGTCGCTAATATTCGTTTCTAAAGAGTTTTCACTCTAGCGAACGGAGGTCTTTTATAAAACATTCCAAATGCTCCGGACGCGATTTCATTATGTTGGATGGAGCTTTACTATCAACCAAGCGAGTCCTTTCTATCTATCAACTCTTTATTACTTGCTTGATTCACGTAAAAACTGAAAATATAATTACGGGGAAGCGCCTATTACTATAACTCGCACAGAACATCGATTGCAATAACAACACAAAACAGGGGGCGTATCACGATACTTGAAAATTACGGAAATATTACGAATTGTGAACAATACAGGGAATGATATCAAACTAACTAAATCGAGCATACAAATAAAACTACAAATCATACCTCTTTCTCCAATCTAAACTCCTTTCTTCGATCTTTGATGAATAACGACGTCTATATCCTATCGCACGTGTCTATCTTTCTTGTACCTTTTTATTGCTTAGCGTGACAACGGAAGTTACGCAATCATGCAGGTTACCTATTACGTGTTAATCAGTTACAAGGATGTCATCTGCGATGTTAAGAACACCGCTCAAGCCTTCTAGTGCTTGGTTTACTCGCTTTTGGAAGATTTCAGACGAGACTGACAAACCGAAGGGCAATCGACACCAGCGGTATCTTCCGAATGGTGTTGAGAACGTCGTGAGTAGGCTTGACTCTTGGTCGAGAACACAGTGCCAATATCCTGAACGCAGGTCGACAGTGGAGAAGACCTTGGCTTGAGATAATTCTGGCAGAATTTCATCCAGTACAGGTATCTGGTAAGTTTCTCTTTTTAACGCCTCGTTCAATGGCCGTGGATCGATACACACTCTCAGCGCACCTGATTTCTTAGTAGCAACTGCCAGACTGCTTACCCACGGTGTTGGCTCTTCCACAGGTGCAAGGATTCCTTGTGCGACGTATCGATTTAGTTCTTCCTTCAAGTCATCTTTTAGTGCCATAGGAACTCGTCTCGTCGGGGTGATGACAGGTTTAACACTATCATCAACTTCTAAGTGGACTTCACCGGGAAAGGTTGCCAACAGACGGTCAAATACGTCTGAGTATTGCTTTATGACTTCTTCGGCTGTTATCTGTTTAACTTGTAGCTCATTTTCCTTTGGAGGAGGTGAGGCTGCGATGAAATTTTCATCATGAACGGTGATTAGCCCCATTTGTTGAGCCGCTCTCGCGCCGATCAAAGGTGTTAAATTGCTTTCGACAACGACGAATTCTACGGAGTACTTCTTCCTTGTTCTCGGGTTACGCATGATGAGCCTTGTCGTTCCTATGGGTTTCACTTGAGATCCATTACACATTCACAGTTTTCGTGGTTGGCTGGATTTCGTGACCTGTTGCGTGTTTCACCGGGATGATGTTGATTGATGCTCCACAGTCAATTTGAAGGTTGACCTTTCTGTCATCGATAAGCATCTCAGCATAAATTTCTTTAGCGTGACGAACAGCATGGACGTCAGATTCTTGAGAGTCCATAGCAACTCCAGCTAGAAGCTCGATGTCGCTCTCATCTGATGACACGTCTTCAGGTTGGTCGGAGATTCCATGGACTCCTCGGGATTTGGATTTCTTGCAAACACTTTTGAAGTGGTTTCGGCCGCCACATCCGGAGCATTTCTGTCCCCAGGCTGGACATTTCTCCTTTTTCAGTGGGTGTTCACCTCCACAGAATAGACACTTCTTGTGAGATTTGCCAGGAGGTTTCGGTGGCACATTCCGATCATTCCTCCCATCGCGTGAGGGGTGTTTATCTTTCTTGCCAGTTCGTCTTCAATCTCTTATTTTATGCACGCTATCGTCCCCAGAAATGGCTTTTAACTGGGTCGCAGTGGTTTCATCACTTCTACAAATATCTATGCACTGTTTGAGGGTGAGATTTCGCACTTGCAGAAGCTTCTTTCTTATGGTATTGTTGCTTACGCCTAGAACAATACGATCTCTGATCAGAGTGTCACGCATGCAATCGCAGAAATTGCATGACTTAACTAGATTGCGAAGGGCAGTGACATAAGCATCAATGGACTCTTGTTCTTCTTGGTTGCGACTATTGAATATATATCGTTCATAAGTTTCATTAGTTGGCCCAGTGTAAACTCGTCAAACTTTTCTAGGACCTTGTTCAGAATCTTCTTGTCGTTTTCATTTTCGAATTGGAAGCCATTGTAAATTTTAAGTCCTTCCGTCCTGACACAATGCAGAAAGAATGCGACCTTGTAGTCCTCTGTTTGCGAGTTTAGCCCAGAAATTATTCTCCCATACCTGTTTGTAGGATTTCCAAGCGTCTGCCAGATTCCCTGAAGTGTTTAGCTTTCCAGGGGGTTTAAGGCCATGCGCTGGAGAGGACATAGTAGTGTGCGTGATGGGTGCTGTCCCAGTCCCAGCTGTTGCTGTAGTTGTCGTTGAGGTTGCAGCCGTTGAAGAACTTGTTGCCATTTTCAGAATGAAATCCTACCACCCGCTGCCACCATGTAACACGTTCGGTTTTGTCCACTATCAGGAGACATACAAACGGCTCTTCAGGAGTCAATAGAAAGTGCTTTTTAATCAGGTCTCTTACTTTCGTGATCTTACACGTTCAGCGAGCTATCGAGAGTATTGAATATATAAGTGATGCCAATCATACTATGATCAAATGTCACGTGAATCATATCAATGTCAATAAACAATCTATTGTGTCCATATTGTAACACATACATTGGCTGCTAAATCACCATAACCATGATTGGTATTATCAAATATCCAATTATCAAAGACTGGCTTTAATTGAAACAAGTCTCCAACTGCAATCACACTTAGAGCTCCAAATGGTTTGTTAGTTCCATTATTTGCTGCAGTCTTAAATTAAGAAAGTTGAACATTCTGCTGCCTACCATTGATATTTCATCAATGAAAATAACTTGCAGTCTTCTTAACTGTGCTCTAATAGTATTAAGTCGGTCGCCATCAAGAGTGCAATATTGAAATCCTCTGTTGGCAGGTATTTTAAAAGCTGAATGAAGTGTGTTTCCCTTGATATTATATGCTGCTCTGCCAGTAGGTGCAACTTTTAGTACTTTAACTTCATCAGGATTTTCTCCTGGGACACTATTTAAGTACCTTGCGAGTGTTTCATACAGGGCATTAGTTACAGTACTTTTACCAACTCCAGCTCCTCCACTTAAAAACAATGCAAGTGGGTCATCTTTAGTTTTGATTGAATGCAAAACATGGTAAAAGAATTCCTTTTGTTTTATGTTCAGTGAACGAACAAGTTGTCTATAATCACTATCATGCAGATGATTTTGTACCAGTTCTTCTTGATCATTATGCCTTGGTAAAATACCCATGTCATCAAATAGATCATACTGACTGTGTTGTTTGTTGGTTCCTGGGTCAAAACATCCAAACAATTCACTTGGTTTAGTTTTGGCTGCAACATCTTGTTCGTTAATGTGTTGTGTATTAGGAGCTACTGGGTCATCAGAAGTATTGTCAGTCTCATTCAAATCCTCCATGGCTTTCTCAAGAATATCAGAGTGGTACTCATATTGCTCTTTGTTACTGTTAACAATTGATTCTACCTGTTGATATCTCTCTTGGTATGTCTGGCACTCTTTTATCAAGTCTTTTTGTTCATTTCTCCAAGGTGTATAAAGCATTAGTTGTTCTCTGTAATAATTCTCAGGATCTTTTTCTTTGTTAAACCTTACAGATCTTACTATCTTTGCTCTTTTCCTTTTGACAAGCTTCATTCCTCCTTTTAATTTGTATTCGGTTGTGTCTTCAGTTTGATTGTCTTCAGCAGATGGGTCATCATCAACATTGTCATTAAGCTCAGTTTCAAGCAAAAAATCATCAGATATTTCTGGTGTATTACAATTACAATTACTGCTGTCATCTGGATCTTTGTCTTTAACACAGTTGAACCATGCAGCAAAATTAGCAAGACACAATTCTTCTAACTTACGTCAGGTCTCCTTTGATACCTTTTAATCATGTTATCTGATTCTATGTCTGTTGACTTGTCAGGCAATTCTTTAATTTTGTCGCGTGCTTTCAACAAAAATGTTCTTTCATCTGGATTTGAAAGTGTTGATAAATTGAAATTCTCTTGTTGATCTCCTCAAAGGCATCTGCAAAACTAAATAAACTGCTTCTTGAGCACTTATTTCAACTGAATTAGGAAATGTATTTCCAATATGCCTCACTCTATGAACAATAGCTTTATTGCCAGCATTTGCCTCTTTTGATGCTGTTTCTAGAAGTTTGCTCATTCCTCTTTGACCCTTGGTTATGTAAGACAGGATGTATACTGCACATGCATAGGGATCTAAAACAAACTGCTAATCCATGTTGGCTCTCCAAGCCTTTAAGAGGTTAGTGTTGTAATTGTTTATTCTGATTTCTGATGGAGACCTTTTCAGTAGTAATGTAGGACGCTTCAAGGAGTACCTAATGGCCTCTATATATTGACCTTCTGTTAATTCTACTTTTTTCAGAAATGCCTCAAATGTTGTATTTTCACCATGTTTCATCTCATCAAGAACACTTTTTATCTTATCCCAGTGTTTCTTTATTTCATTTAGCTCATCTTCAACAAAATAGCTTTCCCTCAGAGGCTCAAGAATCATTGACTTTGACATAGGGGGTAGAGGGAAATTAAATCTGCATATTTTATGTCCACCTTTCTTACAGGTTTTTGCATGTCTGTGTGTTTGTAGATTTACAAGTTCTTTCATTTTTTCTGACTGATCATTTTTGCATGTTATATACCTATCTACAAACTGTACAATTGTATCATTACTAACTTTCTCATACTGTGGTGCATCTTTCACCCAAAATAAGGCATGAATATGTGGTGATCCTCTTTGCTGAAATTCAACTCTGTAGAAAAAGTCTACTATTTCACCAATAGGCAGTGGATTACTTTTCAAGACATTTGTAATAAACAATTGAACCATGTGTTCAAAGTTTCTAGCGCATGTAACAGGGTCCTTCTGAATAAGGTCTGACTTTTGTAACCATGTCATATTCTCAATTTCATCATCAGTATAGTCTTTCTTGTCTACAAGTCTACCCAAAGTTTTCAACAGATGTACCCATCTTGTTTCTGCAGCTGAGAATGAAGAAAACCATGTAGGATTACCCAACTGACGAATCATAGCAAACAAGTCTTTCTTGCATCTTTCAAAGTATGGTGGTGATCCTCTCAGATTCTTTAATACCCTAAACCCTTCATCAGCTTGAATTAGTTTATTTACATAATCATCTGATTTTAGATCACCAGCAGTATATTTCTTGCCTTTGGTTTTGCACTTTCTTAAAGAGATACTTGCACTGTTTTGAATTTGCTTAATTTGCAATTTCTTTAATTTGTAAAATATATTAGGTACTGATTTGGCAACTCTTCTATCTTGACTTCTCAGCTCCCATTTGCACACTGTACTGTAGTGCACAGGTATTGTCCTTTCCTTGTTGTCAGCTCTAGTTTGTCCACAGTAAATTGTAGGAAATGATAGGAATTCAGATTCTTTGTCCATAAATATACCTAAAGGTCTGTTTCCTTCACCTGTGCAAAACTAATGATACAGTACTGTGCAAAAAGAATGCAAACGAATTTCCTCGAAATTCAGCTATTGTTCCCGCGAAATATCGTAGAAATTTCGAGCGAAGAATCGTGATTTATCGGGCGATATTTCGAAGAAAATTCGTTGAGCGACACGAAAATTCGCTAATCTAAGAACGGTATTTCGAAGAGATTTCACCAGAAATGAAACGAAAATTTGCGTAGCTAAACGAAAAATCACAATCCCGAAACGATATTTCGTTGAGTGTCGGTAAGCGTATGGTATTTATGAATGAATGGAACTGACAACTGTACACACAGCCCTTCGATGACCTTCAAAACAATTAAGCTTAAGCAATTAAGCTGAGTGTCAACACAACCCGAATGAAACTATTCAAAAGAATTCACAAGATATTTCAAAAACCTACAAGCTTAACGTTTATTCGATCAACAGTTTGTGTATGAAGAGATACAACAGTGTGATGCCCTTACCAGTTTGACTGTCAATAACGTTCTATCTAAGCTTACATTCTCCTCTGTCGTGAAGTCCTTCGACTTTCCTTTGCCGTTCATCATTCACAAACAACTCAACATGTCGAGTCTCCTGTTGAGGCGTGGTGTTAACCTCCACTGCCGTAAAATGAATGCCTAGCGTGCACCGGTAACGTCAAGAAATGCGCCCTCGAATTCCCTCATGGACTGACGCCATTTTGGATTTCATTCCATTGTTTGCCCTCCATATAAGGAAAGTAGGTCCCAGTCTTCAGTGAGTTGTGTGTGTGTTTGTAACAGGCGAACGAGACGTACATGTATTGGGATGAAACAAAAACTTAACTTTTCCAGTTCAGACGTCTTTAAGTATACACTAGTTCATGTCTACGAGTTATTTAATTTAAAAGGGGGTTTTATGTAGGTGATGAAAGGCAAGTTATTGGTTATAATCATTCAAAGTAGTTGCTTTGTGAGTCACTGCGCGAGTGAAAGTGCACAAAAGAAACCGCTTTTTGAAGTTTCTGTTTGCATGAAGATAAATTGTCTACATTCTTCGGCTTTTTCTTTGCCGAGTAAAGTTTTATCAAAAAATGGTTAAATTGTGATACAAACTAAACACAGGGTTGAGACGGCATTACCGCATTGTATTGACGGCTAGTTGGGAGAACATATATCCTGGCGGGGCCCAACAGGAGAAGATATTTTCTACCAACTAGCCGTCAATATATTGCGGTAATTACATTATAATGACGAAACATGGATTTTAATCTTGTCTATTTATTGCCAAATACAAATACAAATACAAGAATAGAACAGCAAAAGCAAAAAAAAAAAAAGATTCACAAACCTAGATCTATAGAAACATTGTGCCTATTGTTGAGAGGTAAAAAAAAATGCCTAAGCTTGTCTATTTTTATTTCTGGTGTTTTGGCATCTCTTGCCGATGCTAACTTTGCAAGTTTCCCACATCCTGTTCAGCTCCTCAGAATTTTGGCACTGGTATCCGAATGTCTGCACAACTTCCGCTGGAAAAAAAGAGAAACTATGAATAAGTTTTGAGAAAATTCTCCATCCTTAACCATCCTTGTTCCTTTATGGTTTATTATTATCTCTTTGGTGTCTTTTTATCTTCAATTTACTTAATTTTCAGGTTTCTTTCAGTGAAATGGAAATTTTGTCATGATAAGACAAACGTAATGCTATGTTGTTTTTTTCTTTTAAAATACGGTATATTCAAGTTCATAACAGTATGTTTTAGCAGCCTAAACATACTTTGTTTTGTTGTCAGAGACCGGCGTTTTCAATATGTCAACTAAGCTTACCCTTTATCGCAGCTATAATCTTCTGGTCAAGAGCATCAAAGTCTTTTGTGCCGTGGACGGTAGAGCGCATTAAGACGTCCTTTGAAAACAGCTTATCCACCAAGCGCAAAACCAGTTGTGACGGCTTTACTGCAGCTTTTTCAAAATCATATTCCGCTCTTTCTAGTCGGACATCACGACACCCACCGACAGGAACTGTGCCCATTTCTAAAAGGAAAGACACTGACAGTGACCACTGTAATGACACGTACACGTTGTCGATAAGAGTACAGACGGCGCTAAGCCACATTCGATTTGTTTAATTTTTCAGTGGAAAAGCTATACTCCTACATATTCTGCAATGATTCCATTGTTGAAAAAAATACGAAGAATTCATGCCACAGACGATAAGTAAAAATGACGTCTGTCTCTTTTAGAAAAAAATCAGATTGAAAACTGTGCATGCTAATCTAAAAGCGTGTGTTTTGTCATACCTGGCATTTCTCTGTCCATCGGGTAAACATCTTCCAGAAATCTGTCCACTTCCGGAAATAATGGAGTCGCTGGAAGGACTGATGCAACGCCATGGTCTGATAGAGGAGGTCTGGAATAAGCTGATGCCATAAAAGGGTATTCCACTGAAGACTGCCTGTTACTAACATCTGGGGTGGACACCTGCTGTGGCTTGAAGGGCTGCTGTGGCTGCTGCGGAAGGCTCTGTGAACTCAAGGACTGTAGCAGTTGGTCCAACTTTGCCTCTTGCCTGGCGAAAGAACACTCCAGCCGTTCCAGAATGGTTCTAATCAGCTGCATTTCTGATGCTGACTCAAGATTTCGTTGGCGTTCCTAAAACAATAATAAAACTTATGTTAGTGACCACACGTGTGAACGTTTCCCCTAATTATGATATTGTTTGCAGTTACTGACATTGATATTGGAAAATAATTTAGTCTAGATTCATTTTTTTTTTCAATTCAGTCAGTTATTAATTAGGTGAAGATATTCGTACACAAAAGTTAAACTGAATCAAACCTGTCGTTTAGCCGAAAGAAAAACTGCTTTTTGATACGAAAATGTCTTAAATCCAGATTACAATCACATATATAGCAATTCAATTGCAAGTTTTTAGTTTCTGAAGAAACTGTTGTGTCTCATCGGCGGGCAAAACACTTAGTTATGCAGAAACATTTAGTTGTTTCAAAAATTAGAGTTGATCTAGGTAAATTAACCGCGGCATCGAGTTTGTGAAACTGATGTTACACGCATTAGCCCTTCATCAGAACAAAGCACAGGTCTCCCAGTAAAACAGTGTCTGCACACAAGAAGTATAAACAATGATTACTTACACTGCTGATCGCGCTGTTTAATGTGTCGATGGCCTTCGTTGTCATTTCTCTGACACCAGATTGTTTTGCCTCGGTCTCAGAATTACTGTCTTCTGGAATTCGCGGGTAACTGTTTGGCTGTTGTGTCGGCTCAGGCAGGTGAACTGCAACTAAAGCTGATGACAGTGGAAGATCGTCGTCGGAGTCAGAACTCTCACCCATGGAATCTTCAATGAGGGAAACCCTGTTGGGTGACTCAGCAGCAAGGATCTGAAACATCAAGTAAAACAATCAGTGTATGACTCATGATAGTCGCAACTCTATTTCAGTAGTAACTTATTATAGCTTCCCAAACGGCAACGGTTCACATGCAGATCTCAGAATAATTCGTTAGTTATAGTGCAGAAAGCGATCGGTCATATATTTAACACAATAAACAAAGTAGCTTGCAATGACTTGATATGCTATCAATAAATAGCATGTGGCACAAAATTTTATGGGGTTTTAATGTTCGTGATTGTAGCGGTTTTTTCCTCCACCGACAAAAAAGTTCCCGCATTAAAAAGTCCCCGCAAAAATTTACTTCGCTGGCGGAATTATCATACAAAAAACGTCTCTTCCGTTCAATGACAAAATGATGAAATTAGAAACAAAACGTTCAGAAATAAAACGATGAAATTGCCTTTGGTACACACCGATGTAGCCGCCAAAAAGCGTACAGAAAATGATCGTCTGAAGGTATACCAGTTACAGTAATTGTGATAAACTAAAACCCTCCAGGGAAAACCAGTCTTTTACAAAGGCCAAAATATAGATCCCACAAAATACAAAAATCACTGATCCGTAAATTTAAACTCCCGCCAAAGTTTCGTGCCACACGGTATAGTTAACGCTATGCAACGACACAGCTAGCAGTGGATCTTACCTTAGACAATTTCACGAATGAAGAAAACTCGCTCAGCATGAATGGAATTAAAGAAATTTAGCGAAAAAAACATGGCAGTTGTTAAATACATACTTTTCCTTTTGGTTTCTCTTTTGGTTTCTCCTTTGGTTTCTCCTTTGGTTTCTCCTTTCCTGGTTCCTTTCCCTTTTTAACTCTTTTTGCTTTCTCGGGGGATTCCATTGTGTCAGACAGCTGAGAAAAGGGCAAATAAGCAGCGTTAAATACAGTCACAGGCATCATCAGTCATCAGTTTGTAGTAAGAGTAAATAAAATTATTAACAATGAAAGGAAAAAAGGAACAGTGAAAATGAGAAAAATACAACTTACCAGTTTTCTTTTGGCTTTAGCTCGACACTGGGGAAGAGCTTGCTGGACAGGAGTAGGGGCTGGCTCCTCAACTAATGGGTAGCAGGTCAAGACTGCTGAATATTCCTTTTTCGACTTCCCCCAGATAACACGGACCCGCTGACCCTCCTTAATCGGCGACAGTTCTACTATTGCAGTCCGAAAAATGTCAGAATAACAACCTCGACTCCAGGTTACTCGAGCGATTTGCTTGTTCATGGTTTTTGAAGTTACAGTTGAGTTCGTTCTGATAGCGTAGCAAGTGATAACTGAATTTTTTTAGGTTGACCTTTTTATAGCGTTTTGAAAGGCCATTTGGATCACAAACCCTGTATTGTGATTGGCTTCTGTAGTTGTTATTATCATGTTTACCGTCTTGTTGTCATTTAGATTTATAAGCAACAATGGAGTTTACAAACAGATTTACTAATTACGAAGACAATCAGAAACAATACGTTTGACCTTCCCTTTGCGTGTCAACAAGATTATAGTGTATACGCACAGCTTCTGAAAAAGTGGTTTCAGATGTTTGCAAGGAACATATTAAGTAAAGCGAATCTGTTTAACAGATGTAGCACTAACTGCTAAAAAAAAATTGAAGTACGTCTCTGAGAGGCGAGGAGAGAAAGCTTGCCGAAAAAGTCACACCCTATTGTTGAATCGGTTCTATTGGATTTGAATTGAATTAAGATGTCCTTTGAAAAGCACGCCAATGGGTTGTTTTTCATAATGGGTTGTTTTTCATAATGTTTTGCGACTTCTTAAAAATAAAGTCACACTTTATTGTTGAGTCAGTTCTATTGAATGAGAGAGAAGCTCTTATTAAATGTGCAAACAAGTTGCTTTAATTTTTTTTTTGTTGCATTGTGTTTTTTATTTTAATCTGGAGTAGATGTGGAGAGGTGTGTTTTCAATCGGTCCACATTTTAATAGTTCATTGTTTACTGAGTCGGTTTCATTGAAGGAAAGGCACTGCGGCACGTTAATCAGTGTCAACCAGTGCTGTTTTGCTTAACTTCAGTGAATTAAACTCTTATTGAAAGCATCCCGCGGACTCAGTGTCTTTATAAAATAAATTATCTTTAGTCTGTTCCATTGAACTAAACAGTATCTTTAGTTTAGTGAAACAGATTTAAAGATAATTTTAATATGTCAATGCGTTGTTTTGTTTTGTGTTTTTTTTTCTTTCATCGATTTCGTTATCGTTTATAATGCGCTGTTTTGCTTTGGTAATATTTGGGCGCTCGGGATGTTAAACTTGCTTGTTGACGTCACGACGATCCATTTGCCAACTCTAGATCTGTTTTGCACATTTATATTGCAAGGAAACATTGCTTTCAAATACTAATGTGAAGCGGGATGAAGCCAAATTTGATCCGAACTCTTAGCGAATAATTTAGCAATTTACCACGTAACAGCAAGCACCATCAGTACTCGCTTATAAAAAAAATTAAAGAAAGCCAAAATACTCAGAGCTAGTCCCAGAAAGAACTCTTACGCTACAAAGGTAGGTAAAAGAGGATAAAAGGTAACTGTTTCTGTTTTATTGGTCATTGACTTTCCTCAGATTGGTGGCTCCTAAAGGAGCCGTTTTTTTAAAGTTCATCAAGAACTTTTAGTACTTGGTTGCTGCTCCATGTAATTCAACCACAGCTGGAATGGCTTTGTACAAGACATGGTCAATATATCTCGCACATTTCGTTGCATCCACCTTCTTCCTCCAAAACTTCTTAATGCCGTCGATCAGTTCCTGTTTTGAGCAGGGCTTGACCTTTGTTTCCAGGTAGTATTTCAGCTCGTGCCAGAGATTCTCAATTGGGTTTAGGTCTGGGCTCTCCGGGGGGGTTGGCCACCAGTTGATCCCATTCTCCTCAAAGAATGTTTTGGCTGCTCGTGAAGTGTGCTTAGGGTCATTGTCCTGCATGAAGCGGTGATCCGGGAGCTGCGCGTTGATGAAAGGCACCAGATGGCTTTTAAGGATATCGCAGTAAAGGTCAGCGGCCATGATTCCTTCGAAGATGCAAATTTTCGTCCCACCTTGTCTGCTTATTCCAGCCCAAACGTGTAATTTCAGCGGGTGCTTTGGTTTAGGCTTTCTTCTTGCAGGTTCGCCGACTTTCCTGTAACATGTACGGCGAAATTGTTCAAGGGAGACTGAGCATTCATCAGTAAAAATGATGTTGTCAAAAGTATCGCCGGTCTCTAAAACTTTCTGGGCGAACTCTAAGCGTTTGACTTTGTTCGCATCTCTAATCAGCTGACAGTATCTCGTTCGTTGAAGAGTCCAGCCCTGCTGTTTTCGGGATCTCCGCACTGTTGATGGATGGACCACGACTCCACGTCTGGCTAACTTCTTTTGGATCGCACGGCTGGTTGTTTCATCATCCTTCCGCATCTGATCTTCTATAAATGCTCTGGCTTCAGCATTTAACTTTCTGGGTCTTCCAGTACTCGTTCCTTTCTTCGTGGATCCCGTGAGTTTCAGTTTCTTGATTATACGCGTGACCATTGCGAAACTGACTTTCAAATCTTCTCCTTTTAACACCTTAAACATCTCCACTGGATGAAGATGTTGTCGATAAAGAGACTCAATTCGAGTATGCGTGTAGTTTGATACGGTGGGCATGATTGCTCAGGAGTAACTGACGATCGATCTTTGAATGTATGGATATAAACAATGGTTGCCATGTTTACGCGACCATTTCCATCACACTGAGCATGGAGATGAAGTCTCAGGAGAGTTAATGAACTGGGTAAGTTTGAATTTTTAAATACAGAGGGATGTTTACATCTGTTTTCGAACATTGTTCATAGAGCGAATTTTCGTGCGACTTTTCGCCGCGCTGTGAACTCTTTCTCTCGAAAGCTCGTTACTGTCAACGATATTTCGCGTGAATATTCGCGCGGTCTTGCGAAGAAGAGCCCGAATTATCGTTTTGATTAAAACAATAGACCTTTCGAAAATTCGTCGAACTTCGTATGAAAAATCGTTTCACTCGAAATTTCTTTAAATTTCATCGAAAAGCACTGAAAAGTCGCGAAAAGTAGCGAATTTCGTTCGCATTCTTTTTGCACAGTACTGTATTTTCAATATTTTCAGTCATATCTGGTTCTTGTAATAAAGTATCCGTAACACCTGATGGGCGGTCCTCTCTTTTGCTCCATCCATCATCATCATCACCATCATTGTTTTTAGAATCCATAATAGGTTTGCTGGTTAATTGTTTAGTGTTATTATCAGGTTCTATAGGTTCATCACTGGAATGAAGGACATCTATTTGATAAGTACTAGTACTAGAATTTACAAACTGTTCCCAATCACCACGTTCACGTAAAGATGCGCTATTGACATTGCTGAGCCAGTTCTCTTGGACCTCTATATGCTCTTTTTGAAACAGTTCACTTGTTTCAACAAGGTGTTTTGCTGCTTCCAACACTTTTCTTGGTCTAACACTCTGAAACTGATAATGGTGCTTGTAACTTAATTTTCTTTTCAATTTGATAGGAATGGTTTGTGATTCATTTACAGGTCTTGGTAGAGTGTTTACAACTGAATTCACATCAGCTGGTACATTAACAACATTGCCATGAATAGACAATTGCCCACCTCTAGGGAGTTCACGTATTTGCATAAATGGGATCCGCGGGGATATTAATCTTTCTTCTAAGGGTGTCAAGTTTAGGCATTCTGGTTTCACAGGAAAATTCATTTTGTCAGCCTTAGAACAGACTGGTAACTTCCCATCACTTAGGTTTGAATGGCAGGTTGAGCAAACCCATTCCATATTGTCTACACTAATTTTACCAGT